>NC_073249.2:153574393-153877424 GCF_029289425.2 Pan paniscus
ATTAGCTCAATTCCAGTGATTTATCAGTCACTTTAATTTAATATTTCATCAGTTCAAGGAGCTGCTCATCTGCTTCAGATATTGGGATTATGTCTGGATTCAGGATAAGTTTAACGCCATTGTGGAAGGATGCAACTGGTCTGTGCTCATGCTGATAAAAATGTATCTATGGTTGTTTGGCACAATCTGAGGTGATTGCTCCAGGAAGCCTTTGCAGTCTTTTTCCATTAATTCAGTTCTATCTTGGCTTTTGCTGGAGCTAATCCCCTGACGTCTCGTTGCATCTCCTATTTGATGTCTGCTTGGGATTCTTTCATACTAGCTTCTACAGTGACTTCGTCAAATGTTGGGGAAACGCTCTGTACCCCACTCTGCTCCACCCTATTAGACTGGAATAGTTTACTCTCAGCCACATTCTCTTGCTGAGGACACATTTCCCCCCACTAAATATCTTCTTTAGAGCATTGGGAGTATATTTTTTAACCATTAAAGTCTTTTATCTTCCATTTCTTTGGCCCTCTGCTGCTGAGATATATCTGATGTCCGCTTCCACTGATTTTCATATTTACATTGACAGTATAAGCACATTTATGTATAAAGCATTGTGGCTGCCTTCAGAATCTTGGGCAAGAAAAAAGGTACAACCTATTTATTCTCAACTCTCCTAATTCAACTTTCTGTCTGCTCATTCCCTTGAAAAGCAGGGCAACTATCATGTGATTGAAAGAGGTCAGTCCTATGTTGAAGTACGAAACTTGCCAGTTGTTGTTTTAGTTATTGAAGTAATTGAAGTTTAATGAAGTAAATTATTACTTCATAGGATATCCTGCTATTTATATCTTTCTTTACCAAATATATTCATACTACTTATTTCAGTAGATGTCCCTTCAGTGGCAAATTGGTGACATGATTTCCTCTTTCTCGGAATGTTCTCTGTATAATGAAAGTGAATATTGTAGCAATATCTAGCTAAATTGGCAGTGCCTCTCCTGTCATAGCTGAACGATCAGGCCTGAAGGAGAAAACAGGCCTGAGCTGAGACAATTGGATTCCTTCTCTTGGGAATGTGAGACTTGGAAAAAGGGAAATGGAAATAAACAAGGAGATAAGTCACACCATTCATTGATGTTGGTATCATAAAGAGAATTTGCATAAATTTCTGTTATGGATGTATTCTGTTCTAGTTCTTGTTCATTCTTTTACCAAGATTTGTATGTTTTAAATTCTTTTACTTTTTAAAAAACATCAGATTTATTCTCTTTAATTCCTATTTTCTGTGTAACCTTCTTTAAATTGAATTTCTCTCATTTACAATGTGGTTTGTTCTGGCTAATGAATTATGAGCAGAACTAACAATGAAAACTTCTGGACTTAGGCAAAGAAAATGCTCCACATGAGCAACCTGTTCTCTGTTTCCAGGCTGTAGCACCCTGGAAGCCATTGTTGATAAGGCAGACCCATCATATCTCTGAGTCATCACATGGGAGGGAGTTGCCATTAAGAAGTATTGAAAACACCGCTGACTTGGTATATGTGAGAAATAAACCTCTGATGTATTAAATCATTAGGAATTCTTAGTTTGTTACTGCATTGTAACCTACTATATCATGACTGATAAAACCACTTTCAATACTTAAAACAGTATATTTCTTCTGCCTCTCTGTTGTTATATATGTAATACTCTTTACAAAGATTCTCTCTTTGACCAAATTTTAGCCAGGCTCCTCTGAGCCCTCTTCTCAGTTAAGCTGTAACCTTGACATGTAAAGACCTGAACAAAAAAGAAACATTGTTTCTAACACCTAAAGGCTACATCCCTAGAATGACCCTCGGCCCCCTTAAAGTGCCTGTTTGAGAAAACTCAAGACTGCTAAAGGACTTGAGTGTTTGTCAGTCAACACCTAAAGATAGGGCCCGTGTCTCCCAGCCTGTATGAGAAGGTAGGAGTCTAACTCTGATAACTCTCAGTTAACAAACCCAAAAGGGGTTTCACATTGACTAAACCCCCACTCCTCATTTTAATAACTTTTTTATTTCCCTGACTTTAGTGAGCCCATGTTCATTACCTTTATTCCCTCATACTCTTTCTAAAATGCCGTTACCTCTATGAAAATCAAGTTGAATTCAATTCATGCTGGACTCTTTCCTACCACACTAATATATTATGGATTACAATCTGTCCTTACCACTTTAACTAGTGCTCAGCTTTATCTTTGACACTTTCTCACTGGAGTACTTTTCTATTCTCTGTCCCCATCCTCACATCACTCATCTGGCTAACTAGCTATATATGAACTAGAGTTGACCCTTGAACTACATGGGGGTTGGGGTGTTGACCCCCACACAGTTAAAAATCCGTGTATAACTTTAACTTCTCAAATCTTAACTATTAATAACCTTTTACCAGAAGCCTTGCCAATAACATATACGGTTGATTAACACATTTAATATATGGTATATGTATTATATACTGTATTCGTACAAGAAAGTACGAAAGAGAAAATAAAATGTTATTAAGAAAATCATAAGGAAGAGAAAATTTATTTATCCTTTATTAACTGGAAGTGAATTATCATAAAGGTCTTCAACCTCATCATGTCATCTTCATATTGAGTAGGTTGAGGAGGTGGAGGAAGGGCAGGGCTGGTCTTGCTTTCTCAGGGGTGGCAGAGGTGAAATAAAATGTCCTTATAAGTGGACTTGCACAGCTAAATCCTGTGTTGTTCAAGAGTCAACTGTTTATCTAAGGTCATGACTTTGAAGCTAGTCTTTGATAAAGCTCTGTGTGTCTCCCCACTCACCCAGGATGGGCTAGGTGACTTCTTGTATTTCCACTAAAGTGAATATTTGTCCCAATTGCTATTGTTTGAATGTATGTGTCCCTCCAAAATTTGTATATTGTATCTTATATCCCAAGTTAATGGCACAAAGAGGGACCTTTTGGGAAGTGATTAAGTCATTAGGTTTCCACCATTATGAATTGGATTTATGCCCTTATAAATGAGGCTTCCAGAGAACTGCTTCACCCTTCCATCTCTTCTGCCACATAAGGACACAACATTTGTCCCTACTTTGTGTCTTTTTTTTTGCCATTTGAGGAGGAATAGAAGATGCCATCACCAGACACCAACTCTTCTGGTGCTGTAACTCCAGTCTCCAGAACTGTGAGAAATAAATTTCTATTATTTACCAATTACCAAGCCTAAGGTATTATCTGCAGCAGCAAATGGACTAAGGCACCTTTTGTTGCATTAATTTCACAATATTGCAATTTCCCCATTTCTTTACTATTTCCACTACTAGATGGTGAACTCGATGTCACAAAGGATTTATTATTCTGAGAAACTAGCATAGAGCTCGTTGATTACTGAATAGCTCTTAAACAAGCATAGGTTTGTAGCTAGTCATAAATGAAATAATGATTAAAACACTAAGAGCATAAAAAAATTTACTGAATGAATAAATATATAATGACTATAAATTAGTACCACAATAGACTATCAACCTCTTCTAACATTTACCAAAATTCCATTATTAGATGGAAATAAAATCATCTAATTGAACCAAAGATACTTTCAGATATACCTGTGAACGCCCTTAAAAATTAAAAGTATAGTAAAATTTTGCTGAAAATAATGTTAAAAGGCAAAGCATGCTACTGTATTGGAGATGGGAAGATTTTAAGTAGTTTTATTCAGGAAAGGAGAATCATGTTGTATTTGCTCCAAGAAGAAGGTGCTTTTTTTCTTTTCTTTTCTTTTCTTTTCTTTCTTTATTTTTTTGAGATGGAGTCTCACTTTGTTGCCCAGGCTGGAGTGCAGTGGCACGATCTCGGCTCACTGCAACCTCTGCCTCCCAGGTTCAAGTGATTCTCCTCCCTCAACCTCCTGAGTAGCTGGGATTATAGGCGCCCACTACCATATCCGGCTAATTTTTATATTTTTAGTAGAGACGGGGTTTCGCCGTATAGGCCAGGGTGGTCTCCAGCTCCTTATCTCAAGTGATCTGCCCGTCTCGGCCTCCCAAAGTGCTGGGATTACAGGAGTGAGCCACTGTGTCTGGCCAGAAGATGCTTTTAACTCAGAATTAATTACGAAATGACTCTTCTCGGCCGGGCGCGGTGGCTCACGCCTGTAATCCCAGCACTTTGGGAGGCCGAGGCGAGCGGATCACGAGGTCAGGAGATCGAGACCATCCTGGCTAACACGGTGAAACCCCGTCTGTACTAAAAATACAAAAAAAAAAATTAGGCGGGCGTGGTGGCGGGCGCCTGTAGTCCCACTTACTCGGGAGGCTGAGGCAGGAGAATGGCGTGAACCCGGGAGACGGAGCTTGCAGTGAGCCTAGATCGCGCCACTGCACTCCAAGCCTGGGCGACAGAGCGAGACTCAGTCTCAAAAAAAAAAAAAAAAAGAAAAGAAAAAAAGAAAAAAGAAAAGAAATGACTCTTCTCCTTACATCACTTCAGAATGTTGACCCTCCCTATTTAACAATTATTATGTAACCACTGTGTTCCAAGCACTGTTTGATTTCTAGATTTGGTGGGGAACAGAGAAAAAATATGGCTTTAGGTAAATGATATGGTTTGGCTCTGTGCCCTTACCCAAATCTCATCTTTAGTTATACTCCCATAATTCCCACGTGTTGTGGGAGGGACGCAGTGGGAGATCATTTGAATCATGGGGGCGGTTTCCCCCATACTGTTCTCCTGGCAGTGAATAAGTCTTACAAGATCTGATGGTTTTATCAGGGGTTTTCGCTTTTGCATCGTCCTCATTTTCTCTTGCTGCTGCCATATAAGAAGTGCCTTTTGCGTCCTGCTATGATTCTGAGGCCTCCCCAGCCATGTGGAACTCTAAGTCCGATTAAACCTCTTTTTTCCCCAAGTCTCAAGTATGACTTTATCAGCAGCGTGAACACGGACTAATAGAGTAAAGCAAGAGGTTCACTGATGAATTATCACTAAGCAAAGAAAAAGAAGCCTTTCTTAGCGAGTTAAGGGCAGGGAGCCAGTATTTTGCAGCATACTGAATGGAGGTATCCACTTCAAAAGATAAGTAATAATAATAAAGCTTATGTAAAAATAAAAAGCAATTAGAGAAGAAAGTACAAGAATGTTTTACTACACTATATGGTCCCTAATATTACGGAGTGGATTCAATAAAAATGTAGAGCACGCATGTTCAAGATGTAAAGATTAGCACTATATGGGAGAGAAAAACAGGGATTGGAATGAAACATTCCCCTTGCAAAGAGTTTTCATTATTGGAAAGAAGTTGATTTCAAATATTTTCAATTATAAACACATTCATTCACATGTGCAAGAGTTTCCAGGTATGCTTAAATTAATGGTCTTTGTATACCGAAGTGTGCATAGTTCTCATTATATAGTATGTACTACCTTTTAAAAATTATTTTGTAAAGAAAATTGTAATGCCCTTGATAGAGCTTGGTAGATAAAACCAAGTTTATTTCTGCTTGGATATACTATGATATTTGAAATACACATAAAACCACACACACATACATGGACTCACACACACATACACATACACATTATATATAAATATATATATAAAAGTATTTTAAATATTATTAAGGATATTTTTATTTATGAGGAATATGGTATAGCTGTAGTTTTATTGTTGAGTCTTATTTTCATGGTGTATTTTGGCTTCTAAAAGTGACTTGGAGACTGTTTTCTTTTCATATAATGACTGACATACTTGTACTGTATTTTCTGCCTCTAAAACACCCTGGTATTTATCATATGAGCTGATTCTGAGCCATAATTTCACTAACCTGTTCTGCTGCTAGAATGGAATGTCCAATATTTATGTGCAGAAAGTTCATGTTTAACTGAAGTAGAGTCATATAAAAGCATTATGACAAATTCTCACATATTCTTGAAAAAGAAGAAAAAATATAGATTATTAAAACACTTAAAAATAAGATATTGTATTTAAGACACCAACACACATCTTTGAAGAATCTCCAACCAGCAATTTAGGTCATTTAGCATGAGTTTATTGCCATATCATTTCTTGAACTTAAAACGTCAAATTTCTAAGTAAATTCATACACCATTATTATTCAGGTGTGAACTGTTCTACTATGTATTCTAAGGTGCCCTATATGTTTTAAAGTTCTATAAAATAGACATCTATACTTAACCAGTTTGTATATACTATTTTATATAATTCATAGTCATCGCTGCCAACAGGTTATTAGCTCTGTGAATATATGTGTGAGAAATTAAGGTGGTTCACTTTTATGACTTAAATAATTAACAGTGAAGAATACTCCCCACCCAATGTCTTATTTAAGTTTTTATGAAAACAAACTTTAAGAGAAAGTCTTGAGTAGTGGTCTTGGGAGGTGACACCAGGAGGAACAAGTGAGGCAATGAGAAATATGAAAGAGGGAAGGGGAAAAGCCAATAAAATGTGCATTCATGATTGGATTGTTCTGTCTTATATTGCCTCAACATTGTCCCACCAGAATACGGTGAATCCGGGTTATTCACATATTGTCCTTCAGGAGCTGAGGATTACTTTGGAGTCATTAATTCCATCTTAAGTTTGTTTTTTTCAAGGAAGCTGCAATGTTTCTTGAAAAAGTCCTTAAAGGAGTAGTGGGAAAGTGTAAGCATGAAAGCTACACTGGCTGCAGGCAAACTCAGAGGTAGAAATGAATGTGATCTTCCACATTTTGTACAAATCCTGGGTGTTTCAATAGGTGAATGACGTGAAAATATAATGATGCATATCAAATCCAAATCAACACAATAGCTTTCAAATTGCATTAAAGGCAAATCCAAATTCCTGCAGATTAACTATCTTGAATCACTATTTTCAACCAATATCACATTGATTTGTGATAGTCTTTCTCAATATTATTAAGCACTTCATAAGTATTACTTAGTTCAACTAAGTGGTTATGCTGTAGTCCCTAAGTAAACTAGTTCAGGACAGAATATTTAAATGTATTTAATAAAGAAGCACAAGTTATTATGTGCAGACTAATCAGTAAAAGTTGTGATTAACATTGAAGAACTCCTGTATCAGTTTGCTCTTGACAAGATTTTGTTTATCCTATTTTAGTGAAAAATAAGTTGACTTTTCAAAAGGTAATGTAGTTTAGCAGAAAACACTCAACAGGTACTCAAGAATCAGATTTATCTTCCAGATTCTAAAGTAGAGGCACAGTTTATAAATCACAAATGGCTGTGATGATGGGGTTGGGAGCAAGTGGGATTATTTTTCTTCCCCATGAAATGAAAAAAAAAATGTTGAATTAGAAAAACTTAGGTTTGTTTCCAACTCTCTTATCCCATGTTTATGAATGAATGTTTGCAAAATAATACATTCCTCTGTTTCTGCAAATGAATAGATATCTTCTTCCTTTCTTATCTTATAGTATCATTGTGAACGTTAACGAGAAGTTCTGGATCTGAAGCAAATTTCCAGTGGTACAACAAACTGTGCTTGGTAGATATTGTTGAAGTATGTAAAAAAAGATACCTAAACAATTATATTGCTTCTTTATGACTTGTTTTTGTTAAAATAATAATTTAAAATACACTTTATTTCTGATATATTTTTCCTTGACTAAATTAGAGTTAGAAGTAAGTAGTTTACTAGTTAAGATTCCAACAGAATCCCACTATGTTACATAGACAAAAGCATATACAAATTTAGTTTTTAGAAAGATGGAAAGTGAAATTTGATTAACAATAAAATAATAACTTTTAGCATCATTTTAGTAAATCAGTACTTAGTTTTGTTGTTGATTGCATAAAAAAGATTCACACAGTAGGATATAATTTTGAAAGTGTTAAAATTTGCATTCATTAGAGTTGCAGTGGCTAATCAAGAAATTTCCAATTAAACACCACTTCAGCTACATTTTCATCAACTATGAGAACTGTCTACATAGTTAATGATAAAATTTCAGACTGCACCAAACTATTCTTGATCTGCTCTGGTCTGAATATTTCTGTCTTATAGTTTTGTTATCTATCTTTGAGGGTAGGATCTGTGCCTTTTGTATTTTTGAATAATTGTTATATCTTCACATATAAACAAGAAACTGCCGAAAATATATATTTTTTGTTTCAAAGAAATTTATGGTATAAATTTCCTTATATTTTACAAGCAAATTGTGTTGATTGGAATGACTGTTAAAGGTGTTCTACCCAAATTTTCATTTTTTTCTAAGAAACTTGAGACCTGGAATGCTGAAATCATTTTTCAAGAAAGAAGAAAGGAGAGCTGAACTAGAACCTAGCTCTCCTCAGTATCATTCAATTATCAGTTTATTGCAACGCATTTCAGTTGCAGTCATTAGTCAATAAATACATTTTGTCTACATTCTCCTAAGTACCAAAGTAGATACCAATAAATTGTGTTAAAGATAAATTACAATGAGTCTGTATAAAGAAGTGATAATTCTGCCTTATTCTGCTCAGTATTAATCTACTCATGTTCCAACTATTGGCCCATTTGCTTTGGAATTTTTGTTAATGAGCTATCAATTTCTTATTCCTATATCTTAAATTGGTACATACTTAAAATTTAGAAATGTACACTTAGTCTATATCAGATTTAATGACAAAATTGTGAAGTACGAAAATATTTTGTTCAACTAGTGCTTTATGAAAAGCTCTGTGTCACCCTTAAGGTGAGACTTCCAGATGGCTAGGAACCTGCAATGCTTATTTATCCATGGGTCAGGGATGTCTAAGCCATTATATTCTATATGAGGAACATTAAGTATTATGACCATGGTCATGGACTCCACAATATGAGTGCCTCATCCTAGCCTTGACTGTCTCACCTGGTAAATACGGACTTTGATCAAATTATTTTTTCTGTCTGTGCCTCACTTTTCTCTTTGGGCTTCAATTTCCTTATATAGTTACTGTAAGCAGTAAGTTAGTTAATTTTTGCAAAGATGATACTGTGTACTAAACATCATTTGGTAAGTAATCCACAAAAATAAACATTTCAAACCTGATATATGGATTAAGACTGCTTTCCAATTTTTAATTGCAATAATATGAATCCAAAAGTTTGTCAAAACATTCAACTTTTATAAGCTATCTCTAAGTATTTTATTGTTAGATTAAGTTGGCTTCCCATTCTCCGATTATGGGTTGTATTCACTGTTTATTAGAGCACAATACTATAATATAAAGTTTCCCACTACTATAACGGTGGAGTAAGAACTTCTGAAAACTAGCTTTTTAATAAAAACTATGAGATCATGGTGAGAGCTGTCATTATCAACTTTTTCAGAACTTGTTAAATTAATTTCAACCAGCCAAAATGATTGAATTAAAGAAAAATGACTGAATCCTGATAAGAACAGTGAGTCTTTAGCTTTTTAATTTGCCCTAATCCTATCCTTTTCTGATCACTCCATCATAGTCTTGAAAATCAAGAATTTCACAAATACGGTACCTATTAAAACTTGTACCTTAGTAGCATCTGGAGGGGGTAGATGGATTTAGAGCTCTCCAGGACCCCCATTATTAGAGAATTATCATTTTCTAACTTTGCAGCTTGTTGAAGAGCTCTATTCTTAGAGCTTGTTATTATTTTATCTAACTTTGAGTTAACTTTGTTCAAATAGCCTTATCCTCAGGGAATTTGTCAAAACCAAGAAACAAGAAGTATTTAATATGAAAACTGTCTGTGACAATACTACCAGTTAATTGAAGAAGACATTGGCCAGAAAAAAGTTTGGAAATGGCTCTACCTGGGAAATTTTTATAGACTCAACAAATTCCTGGGAACATAAAAGGCCATGAACATTTGAAGTGTTGTGTACAAGCCAAGAAAATACCTGAGAAGGCCTTAATTTATCAATTCTGGTTGACCTTAAGGTATTGCTCAAGTGGGAAATAGAGGCTAAACCAGAGTAATAAACTGCCTTTCAGAGCACAGAGACTTGTCTCAACATACATGCAGAATCACTCAGCTGGCTAAAATACATACTGGCCTAAGATATTTAACAGAAATTTTTGTCCAATAATTTAATGATTACTAGGCTAATTAAGCAAAGGCATCAGTGCTTGCACATGAAAAACAATATAGATATTACAGAATTAGCCCAACAAATTCACTGAGCAGCAAACACACATGATAATGAAAACCACTATACTCAACCACAAGAAGAAACCCTGTGAGGAAATTTGATTTAAAATGTTATCCATTAGATTATTAAAATGGCAACTTTTAAAACGACAACAAAAAGTTAAACAAAAAATAGAAAAGTGTGTCCTGTACACATGGTAGAAAGCAGTTAATGGAATTATCCCCAAGGAAGCCCAAATGTTGAATGAACCAAACAAAGAATTTAAAATATCCTTAAAACAGCAACCAGGCAAAATGATTAAAGTATAACAATGATTTCTCACTCAATAGAGAATATGAATAAAGGAATAGAATTATTAAAAAATATTGTTCAATTCCCACCTATGAGTGAGAATATGCAGTGTTTGGTTTTTTGTTCTTGCGATAGTTTACTGAGAATGATGATTTCCAATTTCATCCATGTCCCTACAAAGGACATGAACTCATCATTTTTTATGGCTGCATAGTATTCCATGGTGTATATGTGCCACATTTTCTTAATCCAGTCTATCATTGTTGGACATTTGGGTTGGTTCCAAGTCTTTGCTATTGTGAATAGTGCCACAATAAACATACGTGTGCATGTGTCTTTATAGCAGCATGATTTATAGTCCTTTGGGTATATACCCAGTAATGGGATGGCCTGGTCAAATGGTATTTCTAGTTCTAGATCCCTGAGGAATCGCCGCACTGACTTCCACAATGGTTGAACTAGTTTACAGTCCCACCAACAGTGTAAAAGTGTTCCTATTTCTCCACATCCTCTCCAGCACCTGTTGTTTCCTGACTTTTTAATGATTGCCATTCTAACTGGTGTGAGATGGTATCTCATTGTGGTTTTGATTTGCATTTCTCTGATGGCTGGTGATGGTGAGCATTTTTTCATGTGTTTTTTGGCTGCATAAATGTCTTCTTTTGAGAAGTGTCTGTCCATGTCCTTTGCCCACTTTTTGATGGGGTTGTTTGTTTTTTTCTTGTAAATTTGTTTGAGTTCATTGTAGATTCTGGATATTAGCCCTTTGTCAGATGAGTAGGTTGCAAAAATTTTCTCCCATTTTGTAGGTTGCCTGTTCACTCTGATCGTAGTTTCTTTTGCGGTGCAGAAGCTCTTTAGTTTAATTAGATCCCATTTGTCAATTTTGACTTTTGTTGCCATTGCTTTTGGTGTTTTAGACATGAAGTCCTTGCCCATGCCTATGTCCTGAATGGTAATGCCTAGGTTTTCTTCTAGGGTTTTTATGGTTTTAGGTCTAACATTTTAAGTCTTTAAGGGGAACATCACACTCTGGGGACTGTTGTGGGGTGGGGGGAGGGGGAAGGGATAGCATTGGGAGATATACCTAATGCTAGATAATGAGTTAGTGGGTGCAGCGCACCAGCATGGCACATGTATACATATGTAACTAACCTGCACATTGTGCACATGTACCCTAAAACTTAAAGTATAATAATAATAAAAAAATAAAAAATAAATAAAAAATAAAAAATAAGCAAACATAAATTCTAGAGGTGAAAAGTTCAGTAATTGAAATGAAAAATTTCCTGGAATGTCTCAACAGAAAAATAACAGAAAAGTTTGAAGTTAGTTGAGGTTGGTTCATGACGTTTAAGGAAAGAAGCCATCTCCTTAAGATAAAAGTGTAAGATGAAACAGCAAGTGCCTATCTTGGTGTTGCAGCAAGTTATCCAGATCTACCTAAGATAACTGATGAAGGTGGCTGCACTAAACAACAGATTTTTCAATATAGTAATACATGAAGCAGCATTATATTGGAAAAATATTTCATCTAAGACTTTCATAACTAGAGAGAGGAAGTCAATATTTGGTTCAAAGTTTACAATGATAAGCTGGCTGTTTTGATAGGGGCTAATGCATCTTCTGACTTTAAGTTAAAACCAATGCTCATTTACAATTCCAAAAATTATTGGGCTCTTAAAAATTATGTTAAATCTACAATGCCTGTGCTCTATACATGGAACAACAAAGTCTGGGTGACAGCATATCTGTTTACATCATAGGGTTTACTGAATATTTTAAGCCCACGATTGTGACCTACTGCTCAGAAAAAAAATGACTTATTTTAAAGTATTACTGCTCATTGACAATGCATCTGGTTACCCAAGAGCACTGGTGAAAATGTACAAATTGTTTAGTATTTTCATGCCTTCTAACACAACATCCATCTTGCAGTCAATGGATCAAGAATTAATTTAGACTTTCAAGTCTTATTATTTAAGAAAAACAGGTTGAAAGATGGTAGCTGCCATAGATTATAATTCATCTGATCAATCTGAGAAAAGCACATTGGAAATTCTCTGGAAAGGATTTACATTGTAAATGCTGGACGCAGTGGCTCATGCCTGTAATCCCAACACTTTGGGAGGCCGTGGCAGGAGGATCACAAGGTCAGGAGTTTGAGACCAGCCTGGCCAATATGATGAAACCCTGTCTCTACTAAAAATACAAAAATTAGCCAGGCGTGGTAGACCTGTAGTCCCAGCTACTTGGGAGGCTGAGGCAGAATAATTGCTTGAACTGGGGAGGCAGAGGTTGCAGTGAACCAAGATTGTGCCACTGCATTCCAGCCTGGGTGACAGAGCAAGACTCTGTAAAAAAAAATAAAAAATAAAAACATTTGAGATTCATGAAAGGAGATCAAAATATGAACATTCAAATGAGTTTGGAAGAAGCTGATTCCAGTCCACATCAATGACTTTGAAGGGTTCAGCACTTCAGTAGAGGATGTAACTGCAGATATGAAAAAAACAGCAATATAACTTGATTTAAAAAGTGGAGCCTGAAGGTGTTCCTGCACTGCTACAATTTTGTGACAAAACTTGAACAGATGCAAAATTGCTTCTTAGGGATAAGCAAGCAAAGTAGTTTCTTTATTTGATGTAAAACTTAAGTAGTACACTCAAGAAGCTTAATAAACTCAAAGTAGTATAAACTTAGAGATCAACACCTAGACACAATCAGAGTCAAGTTGTGGAAATTCAGTGACACAGAGTGAATCATAAAAATTCAATGAAAAGTATCAGAGCATGCTCGTAAGATTAGCAGCTAACTTCTTGTCAGAAACCGTGGAGACCAGAAGGCTGTGGAATTAGCCCAAGTACTGAAACAAAACAAAACAAAACAACTACGAAGCACCGGTTCTATATCTATTGTAACTATCCTTTAAAACAAAAAATAAATCAAGACATACATTGATAAACAAAAGCTATGAAATCTTATAAGTCGTAGAATTGGCCTAGAAGAAATATTAAAGGGATTCCTCAGGCTCAATTGAAAAGACCCTAAACAATAACTCAATTCACATAGAGAAGAAAATTACATGAGTAAATGTAACTAAACTGTTAATAAAAACGTGTTTTCTTTATAATTTTTTCTACTTTTATCTGATATAAGAGACAATGGCACCAAGCAATAATTATATAACTGTTGATGCTCATAGAAATGTATAAAAATTTAGTTTACATGGCAATAACAGAACAAAAGGACCTGGAAGGAATGTAGTTGACATGGTGCAAAATTATTAGGTAGTATTTAAAATTAGTTGATATTAATCAGAACTATATTGTTTTAAGTTAAAATATTATTCACAATCCCCAGGACAGCCACTAAGAAAATAGAAAAAAAGAGAAAAATATATCAAATGAAACAATAATGAAATTAATTAAAGAGTGAATTATGAAGTAAAAATACTTCCTATAAAAAACTTCCAGGCCTAGATGGCTTTTTTGGTGAATTCTAATACTTTTAACAAAAAAAAAATGCCAATCATTACATAAACTTTTAGAATATAAAAGAGGTGCGAACTTCTAAAAATTTTTTGTATAAGGCTAGTGTTACATTTCCCTGATACCAAACTTGAGAAACACATCACAGAAAGAGAAAGATGTATGCCAAGTTTATTAATATTATGCAAAAATCCTTATCTAAATACGATCAAACTGAATTCACACAATGTAAAATGGATTATATATTAAGGCTAAGATCAAGTAGAATATACCTGATAAAGGCAAGCATTATTTAACATTAAAAAACAATTAATGTAATACAAAATATTAAATAAATTTTAAAAAACCCGGCATGATTATCTCAGTAGATTTAGAAAAAGCATTTTAAAAATCCAGTATGCTTTTATGATAAAAGCATTCAACAAACCAGGAATAAGTGAAAACTTGTTCAACCTAATAAAGGCAAAGCTTATTGACTAGTATACTTATTGGTGAAATACTCAAAGCTTACCAAAAGATCAGTAATAAAACTTTACGTCAACATTTTACTGGAGGTTCTATTCAGGGAAATGAGGCATAAAAATGAAATAATAGGCACACAGATTAGAAAAAATATAAAACCATATTTATTTCCCGATGGTATGATCCTGTATATGAAAAATCTGAAGTAATCCACTAAAGTACTTACTATTAAACAAGTTCAGCAAGTTTAAAGGGCATAGGATCAATATACAAAAATCTGTTGGAAGGTTTTGCATATAAGAAGCTTGAAATTTGCTACTCTTATCCCAACAAGTAAGAGACTGAACAGACTGAAAAATCAACTTCTTTTTGGATCCATAAGAGAGGGACAGACAAAAGGCAAACTGCTGTCCCCATGACTGAAGAAAAAGACAGGCAAACAAATGGAGTCATGGCCAACCAGAGTAGAGAATCACAAGCAGAAACAACCACAGGAACTAGTGCCAGGGTAGGAAAACCTAAATTGTAATTAAGAAATTGTTGGACGATCTTTGGATAATCTGAGTATTAAAAATTTCAAGAGAACCAGTCATAGTGAGGCTACTACACTTTTGTGAATTCTACCTCCAGAATAACAAACAGGTTCTCAGAGTAAATATTGGACAAAAAACCCGGTTGTTTCTGGCAGCAGGGATGGGGTTGGTGGAGGTTTCATTGTGAAACATGCTAGATCATTCTGTTCTTCTTAATAAGACCTAGCATGAGCCACCGTGCCTGGCCAGCAATAACCTTTTATGTGGTAGAAGAAATACCCAACTTCAGTCCACTCTAGCCCCCTACTTGGCAAAGAGGAAATATCCAACTCTAGTCCACACTAACCATTCTGCTGCACCTAAGAAGGAAAACCCAGAAGTACATGTGAAGTTCATTGTCAAGAGGCATAGGCTCCCTAAAAGACGGGGACCTAATCATAGGATCCCCTCATTGCACACCTTACCATCACATTACTAGAGGTCTGTTAGCGGCAGTTCCTTTTACACATAATATTATATTCAGCTAGCAGGAAAAAAATTCAAGGCATACTAAAAGAAAAAAAAAACATACAATTTGAAGAGACAGAGCAAGCATCAGAACCAGACATGGTAGAAATGTTGACATCAGATTGAGAATTTAAAATTACTGTAATTAATATGCTAAGGGCTCTAGGGATGAAATAGACAGCATGCAAAAACAGGTAGAAAATATAAGTAGAGACATGAAAATCTTAAGAAAGGACCACACAGAAATGCTAGAGATCAAAAACACTATAACAGGAATAAAGAATGCCTTTGATGACCATATTAGTAAATGGGACAAAACTAAGAAGTGAATCTACAAAACTGAGGATACTTTAATAGAAAATTGAGGGTAATTTACACATAATAAGAGTACTTGAAGGGGGGGTAAGGGACAAAATAGAAGAAATATTTGAAACAATAATGGCTTAGAATATATCCAAATTATTATCAGCCATCAACAAAGATCCAGGAAACTCAGAAAACATCAAGCAGGATACATAAACCAAAACAAAACATACAAACAAACAAAAAATTTTACATCTAGATATGGCATTTTCAAGATAAAAAAAAATCTAAAAGAAGCCAGAGTGGAAAAAAAAACAACAACCCACCTTACCTATAATGGAACGAAGATAAGAACTATATATGACTTTTCTTCAGAAACCATGCAAGGCAGAAGAGAATGGAGTGAAAAACTTAAAAGTATTGAAAGAAAACCCCACTAACTTAGAATTCTGTATCTTCTGCATTTATTCTTTAAAAATGAAAGAAAAATAATTTCTCAGACAAAGATTGAGGAAATTTGTTGCCACTATACCTGCCTTGCTAGTAATGTCAGTAGAAGTTATTTTGAGATATGGAAAATAATATAGGTCAGAAACTCTGATCTACATAAAGAAAGGAAGAGCATCAAAGGAGAAACAAGTAAAGTGAAACTGAAAACTTTTATTTTTCTTATTTTTAAGTAATCTAACAGATAACAGATTAAAATAATAGCAAAAGTGTATTTGATTATGTATGTGTATGTACACATCATTTATATATCATATACATTGTTCATATGCTCACATAAGTGAAATAAATGACAGTAATAATAAAAGGGTAGAGAAGGGACAAATTAGGATGATTTTATTATAAAATATTCACACTACCTTTGATGCAATATAGAGTAACTTAAGGTATACTTGAGTGAATTTTAAATGTATATGGCAAACTCTAGGGCAACCACTAAAAATAAATTTAAAAAGCAAAACCGATATACTAAAAAAGGAGAGAAAATAGAATCATATCAAATGCTCAATTAAAACCATATAATGCAGAAAAAATACAGAAGATAAAAATAGGAATCAAAAACAGGGCAACAAATAGAAAAACAATGATATAATGCACCTATTAAAAGACAGAAATTGTTAAAGTGGATCAAAAAATAAGACCTAACTGTATGTTTTCTACAAAACCCACTTTAAATATAATACAATACTTTTTAAAAATTTATTCTTTATTTTTATTTTTATTTTATTTTACTTTAAGTTTCAGGATGCAAGTGCAAAATGTGTAGGTTTGTTACATAGGTATACATTTGCCATAATGGTTTGCTGCACCTATCAACCTGTAATCTAGGTTTTAAGCCCTGCATACATTACTTATTTGTCCTAATTATTTTTCTCCTCTCACCTCTGAACCCCTGTCTGGCCCTAGTGTGTGTTGTTCCCCTCCCTGTGTCTATGTGTTCTCATTGTTCAACTCCCACTTATGACTGAGAACATGCAGTGTTTGGTTTTCTGTTCCTGTCTTAGTTTGCTGAGAATGATGACTTCCAGCTTCATCCGTTTTGCTGCAAAGGAAATGATCTCATTCCTTGTGGTGGCTGCATAGTATTCCATGGTGTATATGTACCACATTTTTTTTATCCAGTCTGTCATTGATGGGCATCTGTGTTGGTTCCATGTCATTGCTTTTGTAAATAGTGCTGCAATAAACATACGTGTGCATGTGTCTTTATAGCAGAATGATATATATTCCTCTGGGTATATACCCAGTAAGGGGAATGCTGTGTCAAATGGCATTTCTGGTTCTAGATCTTTGAGGAATCATCACACTGTCTTCTGCAATGGTTGAACTAATTTACATCCCCACCAACAGTGTAAAAGTGTTCCTATTTCTCCACAGCCTCACCGGCATCTGTTATTTCTTGACCCTTTAATAATGCCCATTCCGACTGGTGTGAGATGGTGTCTCATTGTGATTTTGATTTGCATTTTTCTAATGATCAGTGATGTTAAGCTTTTCTTTATATGTTTGTTGGACGTGTAAGCATCTTCTTTTAAAAAGTGTCTGCTCATATCCTTTGCCCACTTTTTCATAGGGTCTTTTTTTTCTTGTAGATTTGTTTAAGTTCCTTGTAGATTCTGGATATTAGATCTTTGTCACATGGGTAGATTGCATAATTTTTTCCCATTCTGTAGGTTGCCTGTTCACTCTGATCATAGTTTATTTTGCTGTGCAGCAGCTCTTTAGTTTAATTAGATCCCATTTATCAATTTTGGCTTTTGTTGCAATTGCTTTTGGTGTTTTAGTCATGAAGTCTTTGCCCATGCCTATGTCCTGAATTGTATTGCCTAGGTTTTCTTCTAAGGTTTTTATGGTTTTGGGTTTTACATTTAAGTCTTTAATCTATCTTGAGTTAATTTTTGTATAAAGTGTAGGGAAGGGTTCCACTTGCAGTTTTCTGCATATGGCTAGCCGGTTTTCCCAGCACCATTTATTCAATAGGGAATCTTTTTCCATTGCTTGTTTCTGTCAAGTTTGTCAAATGTTAGATGGTTGTAGATGTGTGATGTTAATAAAGGCACTATTCCTAGTGGCAAAAACCACACTTTCTTTTGGACCAACCTAATAGATTAAAAGAAAAGGGATAGAAAATTTTACCATAATAACAATAATTAAAAAATCAAGAGTAGCTATATTAATTTTAGACAAAGCAGGCATCAAATCAAGGGAAGTTACTGTGGTTAAAAAAGATATTATATTTTAATAAAGAAGTCAATTATTTAGAAAGACTTAACAATCCTTAATGTGTATACACCTAACAAAAGAATACCAAATTATGACAGGCAAAATCTCTTAGAAACATAAGAAGAAATGTATGAATCCATTACTGTAGTTGGAAACTTTAACAGCCTATCAAAAATAGACAGTTTCAGTAGGCAGAAAATTAGTAAGGATATACAACACCATCAATCATTTAGTTATAATTGACTATAAACTATTTCATCTAACAACAGCAGAATACACTTTTAAACTCAAGTAGAAGATTCACCCAAGAAAGGCTATATTCTGTGCCATAAAACACACTATAACAAATTTAAAAGCATAGAAATCCTACAAAGTCTTCTATCAGACCACAGTGGAATTAAACTAGAAGTCAATAACAGAAGGAAAATTGTAAAATTCCAAAATAAATGGTGATTAAAGAACACACTTCTAAATAATACACGGGTCAAAAAAAAATCTCAAGAGAAATTTGAAAAAATATTTGTATCTAAATAAAAATGAAAACGCAACTTATCAAAATTTGTGGGATGTAGAAAAACATAACTCACAGGGAACTTTATATCACTGGATGTATATATTAGAAAAGACTAAAGATCTAAAATAAATAACTTAAATTTCTACCATACAAAGCTAGAAAAAAGAAAAACAAGATCAATCCAAAGAAAAAGAAAATAAAATTTAAAAATTAGAGAAGAAATTAATGAAATTCAAAACAGGAGATAAAAGTTAACAAAACTCAAACCTGTTTTTTTTTTTGAAAAGATCAATAAAATTGATAAACTTCTAGCCAGGCTACCAAAAAACAAACAAACAAAAACAAAAGAGAGAGAAAGAGCTGGAGGTAAGAGGATGCACAAATTACAAATATCAGAAATTGAATAGAGAATATCACTGTGATTCCATGTCAGGTCCATTTAATGGATAGAAAAGATACACGATGAACATGTCTATAGCCACAAAGTTGATAACCTAGATAAAATGAACTGATTGCTTGCAAGACACAACCAGTCAAAACTCACATAATAAGAAATAGACAATCTGAACATGCCTTTACCTATTTATGAACTATGATACACAAAAAAGAAAGCATCAGGCTCAGATCCATTCACTGGTGAATTGTACCAAACATTTAAGGAAGAAAGTATACCAATTCTCTAAAATATTTTTCAAAAGGTGGAAGCAGAGAGAATAATTTCTAACTCATTATGAGGACAAAAATATTATAATACCAAAGCCAGAAAAATATAAGAAAAAAAAACTACAGACCCGTATCACTCATTTAAATAGATGCAAAAATCCTCAACAAAATACTAGCAAACCAAATCCAACAATACATAAAAAGAATTATACACTGAAACCAAGAAAAATTTATTCTATATATGAAAATATCATTCAACATTTGAATATCAACTAATGCAATTTATCATATCAACAGGCTGAAAAAAAATCACATGGTCACATTGAGATGCACAAACAAAACAAAACAAGCAGAAAACTCCACACATTTTACATGATCCCAAATGTGTACATGATAAAAATCAAAACAAAACAAAAAGTAACTAAAAAACAAAACCTCTCAGCAAACCAGGAATGAGAAATAGCAAATATTTCTCAATTTGGTAAAATAATATCTAGCTACAAAAAAACATGCAACTAACATTGTACTTAATTATGAAGAACTAGAAGCTTTTTCACTAAAATCATAAACAGGGCAAGAATGTCCCCTCTCCATGTTTTTAAACGTTGTACTGGTAGTTCTATCTAATGCAATAAGACAAGAAAAAGAAATAAAATTTGTACATTGGAAAAAAAGAAATAAAACTCTGCATGCAGTGTCGTGATAGTCTATGTAGAAAATATGAAAGAAACAACAATAAGAAAAAGATCTCCTGAAACTACTAAGCAATTATAGCAGAATACAAGGTTGCAGAATACAAGGCAAATATGTTAAAGTCAAATGCTTTCCTATGTATTAGCAATAAACAAGTAAAATCTGACATTGAAAATACAATGCTATTTAAATTTTCACCTCAAAAATGAAATACATATAAATTTAACAAAATATATGTAAGATCTATATTAGGAAAATTATAGAAATCTGATAAAAAATTAAAGAAACAAATGAAGAAAGATTCCATTTTTATTGATAGGAAAATTTGGTATTGTAAAGATATGTTCTTCTACAACTGATCTATGGGTTTAATGCAATTGCAATCAAAATCTAGTTACATTGTGGACATCAACAAACTGATTCTAATGTTTACAGAGAGAGGCAAAAGTTCCAGAAGAGCCAACACAATATTGAAGAAGAAAAACAAAACTGGAGGACTGATATTGCCCAACTTAAAGAATCACTGTAAAGCTAGAGTAATCAAGACATCTGGCTGAAAGAAATACAAAAAGATCAATAGAGTAGAGTGGAGGGCCCAGAAATATATCCCATAATATAGTCAACTAATCTTTTTATAAAGGAGCAAAGGCAATACAATGAAGTAAATGGTCTTTTTTTCAAATTGTTCTAGAACAACTATGCATTCACATGAAAAAGAAGCTGGAAACAGACTTATACCATTCAAAAAATAAGCTCAACATGGATTATAGATCTAAATGTATAACACAAAACTATAAAACTTCTTGAAGATAACAGGGGACAATGTAGATGAGCTAGATTAGGTATGACAATGACTTTTTACAACATCAAAGACACTATGAAAGAAATAATTGACAATCTGGACATCATTAATATTAAAAGTTTCTGCCTGTAAAAGACAATGTTATGGGAATAAAAAGCAAAGTACAGGCAATGGGAAAATATTTGCAAAAGATATTTCTAAAAAAAGACTGTTATCTAAAATACACAACTCTTAAAACTTAACAATAAGAAAGCAATCTGATCAAGAAATTTTTAATTGCCAGGGGTTGGGGAAAAGAAACGATATATAGGCAGAGTACAGAGGACTTTTAAGGCAACTAAAATACTTTATGTAATACTATAACAATAACTACATGTCATTATACATTTGTGCAAACTTACATAATGTACAATGCCAAGAAGGAACTCTCAAGTAAATTATGAGTTTTGGGTGGTTATGATGTGTAATTGTGGGTTTATCCACTGTTACAACTCAATCACTCTGTTGGGCGGTGATATTGATCATAGTGGAAGCTATGCATATGTGGAGGGTAAGGGATATATAGAAAATATCTGTAACTTCCTCTCAATTTTGCTGTACTTTTAAAATTGCTGCAATCTTAAAAAATAGTCTTAAAATATCCATTGTATTTCTGTCCAATAACAGTAAACAATCTAAAAATGAAATTTATAAAACTATTATATTACAAAAGCTTAAATAAAAATAAAATATTTAAAAATATAAGGAACAAAAGTACAAAATGTGTGCAAGGAAAACTCAAAACATCATTAATTAAATTAGAGAAGATATAAATAATATTTTTAAAAACATTCTATGTTCATGGTCTAGAAAGCTTGTTAAAAGTGCAGTACTCCCACAAATCATCTACAGAGCCAACCCAATACCTATCAGCATGCTAAAGTACCAGGTGCATTTTTTTGAGAAATTGTCAAATTGGTTCTAATATTCACATAGAAATGCAAAGTTCATGTTTTGGAGTACTCTTTTCAGGGTTAATTCCGATTAGTAATTTTTAAAAACATTTCTGTACTTGAATATTTACATATTTTTCTAGATTTGAAAAGTTTTCTGCTATTATTTTCTTAAATAAGCTTTATATGCATTTATCTGTCTCTTCTTTAACTTCATAAATCAAATATCTAATTTTTGTTGCTGTCTCATAAATCCCATAAGCTTTCTCCATTATTGTGTATTCTTTTTTCTCTTCAGACTGTCCATTTTAAAATAACTTTTATTCAAGTTCACACAGGTTTTCTTATGCTTGATCAGTTCTATTAATGCTTTCTATTGCATTTTTCATTTTGTTAATTGTGTTTTCTGCTCAGGATTCATATTCTATTGTTTTTTAAATATTTCAATCTGTTAAATTTTCTGGTCATTTATTGTTTTTCAAACTTTATTAAATTGTTTCTCTGTATTTTCTTAAATTTCACTGAACTTCCATAAAATAGTTATTTTGAAATTTTGTCAGACAGCTCGTGCATCTCCATTTCTTTAGGGTTGTTACTGGCATTTTATTTTATTTCTTCGGTTATGTCATGTTTTTAGATTGTTTTTGATCCTCATGGTTGTGAATCTATGTCTGCACATTTAAGGAAGTCGGTATTTATTCCAGTCTTTGCAGACTGGCTTTGTCTTTGCAGATTTTAGGCAGACCATTTGAAGTGGTTTTGATGCCTGAGGCCACTCTATTTTCTGTGGTGCTAGGGCACACCCAAAACCTGGAGGCTAGCATGGCACTGGGACAGGCTGGAAACTTGGGGTCATTGAGGCCTGCCAGCCACTGAGGGATGTTTTGAACACAGAGCTACTGAGTGTGAACCAGAGATTGAGTCCGCTTCACAAGCATGAAACCTGGGGCAACAGAATCTGGCTTAGTGCTAGCCAGTCTGAAGGCTCAATTGATGGATACTGGCCTGGAGTTTGAGGTTATTGGGGCCTATTCAATTCTGAGTTTTATTGTTGTGTGCTCAGTTTGGGAGCTCAAAGCAAATTCCTATATGCACTTACCTCTCTCCTTCAAGTGGATTGTATTTCTGTCTGGGTTGTGCTGCCTGGGGTTGGGGAAAGGATAACAGTGGGTATTGTAAAACCCTCCTTCCTATCTTCTTCAATGCTTCTTTTCTCATTATTTTGCCTCAACCAGTTCTGGTATCACTCACCTGGTATTTACAGCTCTTGTTTAGGAATGTTTGTGGTTAGTAGTTCAAATTGAGATTTCTGTGAGGGGACAATTCCTGGGAATCCTATTCTATCTTGCTCCACTTTTCTCTCAGTATAGAATATGTATTCAGGAATCATTATAATATACACAATATTTAGAGCCAAAAAAAAAAACTGGCTAAAGCACTAAGAAATAAGATTAGACAAGGAAAATAAAGAAGCATGAGTACTGAGTCCTGGGGCATTTTAGTATTTAGAGATTATTTAACAACAGAAAGGCCACCAAATAGAGACTTACAAAAGAGCCAGTGAGATAGAAATAAAATATTTTAAAAATATTTTCTCTGAGGCAAATAAAGAGAGGGGATAAATTTGGGTCAAATAAAATCAGTGTAGTGTAGGATACAAGTAGAAGAAAGAGGGCTAATGAGTATAGTAAAAGTAGAAATAAACAAGGGAGTTGAGGGTGTGTGCAAGAGGTTGATACAAATCCTCTGTCACACACTCTCCTTTTAGTTACCTGGGAATGAGTAAGAAAAAGCAGTGATGAGAAAGGTCTTTTAGAGTATTAACTGTATCAGCTATAAACTATGGAAGAGAACATGGAAGGCACTTCAGATTAACTGTAATTATTTTTCAGTAAACATGATCTAACAAAGAAAACAAAGTGGGCATATAAAAATTTCCTTCAAATGTTCCAATAGTGTCTAAGATCTCATTAGAAAAAATGTAGCTTATTTCTTCTTCAAGCTTCTCAACTAGATATTCACCTGCTGTCACAAGGTTTAAATCATAGGCATGTCAAACAGAAGAGCAGACTGAACTGTCTCTTCCATATTTAATAATAGCAATGAGATAATGTTTTTGTGCTGTGAGAAACTAGTGGTCAGAGAAAGAGAACCCAAACTACTGATGTTCAAGACCACCAAGGGCAGCTCCAGGTGGACAACAAACAATGATGTCAAAGCACAGTGTTTGGGATACCTTCATTATACCAACAGTGTTTGGAGGAAGTATCAGTACACAGTTCTGGCTGATGATAACAAGGGAACAATACCTATTAAAAAGTTACAGAAAAGGATATGACAATCTCACCTGGCTTAACATATTATTATACAGGTGTTTTTTTCTATAATTTATGTAACTCTCAAAAATGCATCTGTATGAAGCCATTTCCATCCACCACTGTAATATATTATTTTGTCTAGTAAGTGACAATTATTTTAATAAATTCTTAAATGAAATCGAACATCCAGTAGATGTAATCTCTTGTTCTTGTTTCCTCAAGTGTTCATAATTTTGCGTTATTCTCACAGCTTATCTCAAACCTTTGATAATCCTCCTTAGTATTTGTTCATATATTTTAGCAATAAAACTTCATTTATATTTCTAAAGATGAATAGTATTATTAACCAAGAATTATTTCTTGGGAGGCCGAGGAGGGTGGATTCCTTGAGGTCAGGAGTTCAAGACCAGCCTGACCAACATGGTGAAACCCTGTCTCTACTAAAACTACAAAAATTAGCTGGGCATGGTGGTGGGTGCCTCTAATCCCAGTTACTCTGGAGGCTGAGGCTGGAGAATTGCTTGGACCCATGAGGCAGAGGTTGCAGTGAGCCAACATCATGCCATTGCACTCCAGCCTGGGCGACAAAGCCAGACTCCGTCTCAGAAAAACAAGAAAGAATTATTTCTTGTTTACTGTCATTTGTTTGAAAAGTTATATATAAATGAGAACTATTTGCTGAAATCTTCTATCTAGTTTTATAGGTGAAAACAAATTTTTTCTACTTTTACATCAATATAAAAGTAGACAAAAATGTTCCTTCTCTGTTTCTGCTTTGCATTAATTAGGCTGGTTTCTGCCTCTTTAAGATTAGGGTAAAACCCAAGCAAGAAAAAGCAAGTATACATTTTGAACTATCATAAACTATTAAAAACTGTAATTAGTGTAAAAATTATAAATACTAGAGGCCAAACTATTATATAAAAACAAAGTTAACACATATAGTTTATAGCATGATTTTTGGAAGGTAAATTTGGAGAATGTTACCAACATCTGTTTCTCTTCAGTTCAAGCTGATTGCATTAAATTAATTTAGGAAATAAAAAGTTTCCTGAGCTCATGATTTCACTAAATATCATTTCCTTAATATCTGTATGCTTAAATTATATTTCTTTAGAACTCAACAGAGAGGACATATTTTCCATTATGAGTGCATGTGTTCTTCAGTGCTGTATAGAATTTCTTCAGTTGAAATGTTTATTCATTCTCTATAACCCAGCTAATGCATACATTTTAGGCATCAAATTCTGTGATTTGATTTATAAGCTGATAGTTTGTTTTATACAAGGAGTGCAAAATTTGTAATATAAATATCATTATAAAGCATATTTAACCAAGTACATGTCGTTGTTACAAATTATAAATTGATATTCATTTTTAATAAAATGATTATTTCAAAAAGGGTCATCTTTTAATTAATGTAATATTAAAATTAAATATACAGTAAAATAATTGTTATTGTTAATAATTCTAATTTAATATTTGGTCTTTTTCCAAAATGAAATACTTTTTGTTTTGCACTAAAGACTTTATTGTAATTATCATTACAAGTGGATACGAATACTCTGTAAGTCCATTCTCCTTTATTATACATATTGACACTATAGGTCAGCTGTAGATCTCTTACAAATATGTTATTTTATGGTCAAAGGGAGGTTTCTAAATTAAGTTGCAGTTGAGAAATCACAAATAAAACCAGGCTGTCTCCACCCACCTTTCAAAAATTATAGACAGAAAGTGACAGGTAGAAGATGCTTCAGGTCTTAGAATTCCACAGAGACAGGCAAGCCTGTCTCCCTAAAGATTTGTAGTACAGCAACATTCAGTCACAGTGAAACATATACTGACATTGAAATGTGCTAAAGGATATTATGAAAAATAGCCCTGATGATTGCCAATATTGCAGTGTATTTGAAGAATGACTGGAGATCAACAAACAGAATAATTCATGCTCAGGATGTCACTTTAAATCTAAGTCTATTCTTAATACCAAACTCTTACTATACCAAGAGTTTAACACCTTTAGTTCATCTATATATAAAAAAATACTCACTCATATCATTGGCAAATTTTGTCTTCTGATTAAGAACTTCTTGAGGTCCAGTTCAGATAATTCTGATGAATAAGAACGTTGAGTGATTGCCTTGACCTCATCCTACACAACCAGTCAAAAGTTGATGAATGACTCTTAGTCTATTAATCATGCAAAGGGGACAACATGAGGTATTATTTTCTCTTGAGTACAAAATTAGGAATGCTATCAAAAGCACTGACACAGCCAACAATTACTGCAGTGTTTTCCAGTTATTCCATTAATAATATAATGTTAATTAGAATGCCCCCAAAAATAAATTTGTGACTTTCAAGAGAGTCTAGATATATTATTCCAGGCATTATTTATAACAAATCATTGAACAACAAACTTAAAAATAAGCAAGTCAAGCTTAGGTCAACTTTACCTTCTGGGGCTAAGTAAAATAATTTACCTCATGTAATCTTCTATATTTGTAACATGCAAATTTACATATGGAAATTACTACAAGATGTTTTGTAGTGTAGTTGCTAATCTTTGGCCCCATGAAATTCTTCCTTTATCAAAAAGTATATTGTTATTTACATGCCTGCTACAAGAAGATAACCAACAAATCCAATTAGAAAATAAAATTAAAATATTGTCGATATTTAAATTAAATATCCTATTATTTATGTCAAAATTTTTAAATAGACAAGGTAAATTTATGTTACAATGTACTTATCTTGTCAATAACTAGGGTCATAGAAACATAAAGTAATGTTCCTGATATTAAATAAATAATTAAAATTTTGAGCTACCTCATTTCATAATTGAAAAAATGATTGAATCACACTGTCAGAATTATTTATCTTTTCTAAGCAATATGAGACTTCTTAAAGAACATGTGTCTTTCGTATCAATGGAAATTCTTGAAAATAATTGAAATAGACCATCAGAACCCTGAGGTACCTTCTTCTCTACGTTGAAATATTTTCCTTTGAAATTAACAATAATTAAAATTTCCAAGAATTTTTTCTTATATTTTCTCATTTATTAAATTATTGATTCATCCAGCGAATGTTAATGGACACAGACTATATTTCAGGCTCTTTGCTTAGGCTGAGGATAGAAGATGAAGAAATAAGTTAATCATGGATATGTACCTCTAGCCTGATCTTTAGAATGCATTCTTAGTATGTATACCTAAAGAACTCATGGATGACAGATAGGATCCTTAAACTACATATTTTAAAGTCATGCTTCTCATATTCTCTCTTTCACACACACAAACTATTTCTCCTTGGGATAATAAACACTTCATCCTTCTAGATTGTTAGGTCAAAAATCTATAGTGTAAACCTTCACTCTACTTTTTTGCTACCTTACATCCTCTCTATCAGCTAATGCTCTTGAATCTACCATCACAATATGCCTGTAGAGTGAAATACGTTAATATCTGCAACTTACAATGAAGGCATAAAAAAGAAGAATTGACAGCTAGATAAAAAATGAATAGATAGATGTGTCATAAATCAAATATAGCAAAATGTTAATTGTCAGTCTAGCTGGGTTTTGTATTTTCTCTGTGTAATTCTGATAATTTTTCTATATATTTGAACATTTCATAATAAAATATTCAGAAGGAAAACATCTATGACACATTATTTTTCCTAAAGTTGCAGAGGACTAAATTCCTTCTCAATAACAATTACACATTTTTGACAAATATAAAAATTTTAAAAATGTGAACATTGTGAAGAGTGACCAAAAATAGGTAGAAGCTGAAAGGTATATGACTTTTTAAAACAATAAATCACATTACGAATATCGCTATGTGAGATCCACATTTAACAGGCTTTTCTGCTTAGAGCATATGGTTTAAGTCTTAAAGTTAAGTTCCAATATTATAAACTGCTTCAAAATCTGGTAAAGTTGGGAGGGCCTCCAGTGGGCTCACCACCAGTTGCCTTCCCACCTCTGCTCCTACAGATAAGTTACCCTAGCCAAACAACCATAAGGGGGAAAATGACAGTTCCTGCTTATTGTTGAGTAATGGGTTTCCAGCCAGCCTGCATAATTTTTCAAACAAGCCAATTACATTCTCTTTTGGGAACCAGAGATACCCTGTCCTCTTGATATTATGAAGTTTACCTGCCACTGCTTCTGGTTGGTAATTCTAAGTACAATCCCTATGTGGCTGTGCAGGACACGTAGTATGTTCCTTCCCCAGGTTGTGAGTATATGTGACTAATAAACTGCTGTCCATCCCATCTGTCCAGGGCTGGGTGTCATCTGTTAAACTATCCCCATAACAATAGGTTAGAAATCTTTTCCTTGCTAATGGGGTGAACAAAAGATAATTAAAGCAGAGAATCTCCCCAGCCTTCAGTCTTACAGTGCAGAGGGTGAGATTCACAATGCAAGTAAAAAGTAGCAGCAATGTCACAGGAGTAGTAAGTCAAAGTTTCTAATTTGGGACGCTAGAATACTTAGAAATGGTTTGGGAAATATCACGATTAAGGAACCTTAAGAATTTACAAACAAACTCACCCTGAAATATCTTGCCATTAAATTACACACACACCTGGAGAAACTGCAGGAATGCAGAGATAAGTAAAAGCTGTAAGATTAAAGATCTGAGAAGATAATATATAAGCTACCCAGTTGTGAAAATAAAGAGTTCAAGTCCCCCAGGTTACACGGCATTGTAAACATCTTGGGCTTCCACTGAACTTCAGATGCAACAAACATTAGAAATAAAACAGCTATAGCATTATGCGCTATATTCCAAGGTATGGGTAGAAATAATAGACTTAACATAAGGTCTAAAACCAAGCCTCCATTGGATCAAGGTGATCTGACAGTAGCTGCCAATTGCTACCTGCTAGAACAAAATCCAACATTCCCTAGAGGAAGATGACAAAACCCAATGTCACTGCAGTATGGCACCCACTGCAATATATATTGTTCACTATATAATTTAAAAACGAGGCAAGAAGAGAAGGAAGATAGGAAACATAATCTAGAGAAAATCATAGTCAACAGAAACAGACTCATTATACAGATGTTAGAATCAGGAAAAAAAATTAAATAACTATTATAAACATGTTAAATAATTTAAGAAGTATATAGAAGAGTAAATTTGAGATAAGAATCAATTATGAAATATGGAACTAAGAAATACAATGTCTTAAAGAGTCAGTTGCTTCACCTAAAGATAGGGCTCTTCAGAAGCATGTAAACTGAAGCATAGAGAAACAAAAGATAGAAAAAAAATTAACAGAGCCTGAAATACATGTTGGGCAATGTCAACTGTAATCAAAATGTGCACTATATAATGTTAAAACTAGGCAAGTATAGAAAAAATACAGGAAACATAGTCTGGAGAAAAGGAAAGAGTAGAAAAGACAAAATGAGAGAAAAGACAAAAATGTTTTTAAAAAATTTTTAAATGTTTTAGATTTGGTTAAAACATTAATCTCAAGCTTCTATAAAATCAGCAAAAAGATAAATTTAGTAAGTAAATTTAGAAGGACTAAGTAAATAAAATTACAATTTAAAAAATTACAGATTAAATACTATAAAAATTGAAAATAAAATTAAAATATATTTTTAGGATTTTACTTCTGATTGGGACATGGAAAGCCACAAGAGAATGTTCTTTCCATCTTTACCAACAGCAACAAAAATAATAAAACAGATAATACATAAAATTCCAACTTTTTGTTGAACCCATAAGAAAATTTAGGAAATAAGGCAACCAGATGAATGAAATTCCAAAATATGACAAGCCCCTTTGGTAAAAATCATCAATTGTTTCCCTATACGAGGGTACTAAAAGAATAGGAGTAAACCAAAAAAGTGATAAGAAAAAAAATCTGAAAATATAATGAATGTTTAAAGTCAGTTTTGGCTAACAAGGCAGATCAGATATAACAGGAGGCCATCCTGACTTGCTAACTCTTTTTCCATAGACCTCCACTGTATGTTCAAGTGAAAAATTGGAGGTCAGATGTGTGACATGAGAGAGCATCTTCAGTGGAGCAGCTGTGCTGCTGATGATTAGCTGTTACTGAAAGGTAGGCATAAATATCGTTAGCTTCTCATTCCTTCTTCTGTGGTACAATAGTGAAGGACCTGTAGAAAGCTGAGGATGGAAAAATAGCACTGAGAAAAAAATCCGGCATTCCAGACCTCACACCAAGTAGGATGAATCAGTAGTTCACCATTGGAGACATAGAATGTCAGTGGTATGTTGAAGGTAACTTTAACAACAACCTAACTTCAGTTTGGCCTAATTACTAAATTGATTTAATTACTCATACTAAAGGAATAACAGGAAAAAGGGGCAAACAATTTGGGGAAATAGATAATATTTATCACAGTCTCTGCTAGTCTTTCAATTACGATGTACAACAATCCTAAGAAAGGCAGAAAAAGAGAAAAACAAAAACAAAAAACAAAAAGGTCAAATACGAAAAAGTAAGACTCTTATGCCTAACCATGTAAATTGGAAATAGTCTAGGCACTTTTATTAAAGGAAGAATCTGTCAGATTGGATATAAAAATGATACCTGAAAACACGATTTGTACACTAAATCCACCAAAACATTTATAATTTGAAAGTAAAAAGATGAGGAAATATTTCATATAAACAGTAATCAAAGGAAAGCTTCATGGCTCTATCAATCACTGTAGACTTTAGAACAAGAAAAATTAGTAATGATATGACCCTTAAATATATTTCAAGAATGGGCCAGGCACAGTGGCTCACGCCTGTAATCTCAGAACTTTGGAATCACCTGAGGTCAGGAGTTTAAGACCAGCCTGACCAATATGGTGAAACCCTGTCACTACTAAAAATACAAAAATTAGCCAGGTGTGGTGGCAGGTGCCTGTAATTCCTGCTACTTGGGAGGCTGAGGCAGAAGAATCGCTTGAACTCAGGAGGTGGAGGTTGCAGTGAGCCGAGATCATGGCATTGCACTCCAGCCTGGGCAACAAGAGTGAAACTCCATCTCAAAAAAAAAAATTATTTTGAGAACAGTTACAGGATAAATTCATCAAGAACCTGTTACAATACTAAAACTGTATGTACCTGATAATGTCATCAAAATCCATAATGCAAATGAATTGTTAAAATAAGAATTCCAGTTGCATTTGGAGATGTCAGCATTTCTCTCTCTGTAACTGAGAGATTATAGAGAAAAAAATAGATAAAATATTGTATTAGCTCATTCTCACACTGCTATAAAGGTACTACACAAGACTGACTTATTTATAAATAAAATAGGTTTAATTGACTTGCAGTACCACATGGCTTGGGAGGCCTTAGGAAACTTACAATCATGGTGTAAGGTGAAGAGGAAGCAAGGTCCTTCTTCACATGGTGGCAAGAAATAGAAGAGTGAGGAGTGAAGGAGAAAGAGCCCTTTATAAAACATCAGATCTTATGAGAACTCACTCACTATCATGAAAACAGCATGGGGGAACTGCCCTCATGATCCAATCACCTCCCATGAGGCCTCTCCCTAGACACATGGGGATTACAAGGATTATAATTGAGGATGAAATTTAGGTGGGGACACAGCCAAATCATATCGTTCTGACCCTAGCCCCTCCCAAATCTTGTTCTCTCTTTTCAAAGCACAGTCATGCCTTTCCAACAGTCCCACAAACTCTTAGCTCACTTCAGCATTAACGCAAAAGTCCAAGTCCAAAGTTTCATGAGACAAAGCAAGTTGCTTCCACGTAGGAGCCTGTAAAGTCAAAAGCAAGTTAGTTCCTTCCTAGATACACTTGGGTAGAGGCATTGGTTGAATACACCCATTCCAAATGGGAGAAATTGGTCAAAACAAATGGCTGCAGGCCCCATGCATGTCCAAAATCCAGTGGGGGCAGTCATTAAATCTTAAAACTCCTAAATAATGTCTTTTTACTCCATGTCTTGTATCCAGGTCATGCTGATGCAAGAGGTGGGCTTCCCCAGTCTTGGGCAGCTCTGCCCTTGTGGCTTTGCAGGGCACCGTCCTCTTCTCAGCTGTTTTCACAAGCTGGCATTGAGTGTCTGGAGCTTTTCCACCACACTTTGCAAGCTGTCAGTGGATCTACCATTCTGGAATCTGGAGGATGATTGCCCTCTTCTCACAGTTCTCCTATGCAGTGGTGGACTCTGTTTGGGGGCTCCAACCCCACATTTCCCTTCTGCACTGCCCTAGCAGGGGTTCTCCCTGAGGGCTCCACCTCTGCAGCAAACCTCTGCCTGAACATCCAGGTGTTATCATAGTGTTATCATACATTCTCTGAAATCTAGGCAAGGTTCCCAAACCTCAATTCTTGACTTCTGAGGACCTGCAGGCCCAACACCACATGGAGGCTTCCAAGGCTTGGGACTTGCACCCTCTGAAGCAACAGCTTGAGCTGTACATTGTCCCCTTTTAGCAATGGCTGGGAGGCAGTGTACCAAATCCTGAGACTGCACAAAGCAGCAAGGTCCTGGGCTTGGCTCACAAAACCATTTTTTCCTCCTTGGCCTCTAGACCTATGATGGGAGGGGCTGCCATGAAAACCTCTGACATTCCCTGAAGACATTTTCCCAATTGTATGTGTGATTAATATTTGGCTCCTTGATACTTATGAAAATTTCTGCAGCTGGCTTGAATTTCTCCCCATATAATGGGTTTTTCTTTTTTATCACATCATCAAGCTGCAAATTTTCCAAACTTCTCTTCTCTGCTTCCGTTTTAAACACAAGTTCCCATTTCAAGCCATCTCATTGTGAATGCAGATAACTGTGCTTTTAAGAGCACCCAGGTCACATCTTAAATGTTTTGCTGCTTAGATATTTCTTCCACCAGATCCCCTAAATTATCTCTCTCAAGTTCAAAGTTCCACAGATCTCTAGGCAGAGGCAAAATGCTGTCAGTCTCTTTGCTAAGGCATAGCAAGAGTGACATTTTCTCCAGTTCCCAGTAATTTTCCCATCTCCATCTGAGACCACCTCAGCATGGACTTCATTGTTCACATCACTATCAGCATTTTGATCAAAATCATTCAACAAGTGTCTAGGAACCACCGAACTTCCCCGCATCTTCCTGTCTTCTTCTGAGCCCTCCAAACTGTTCTAACCTCTCTCTGCCTGCTACCCACTTCCAAAGTTACTTCACATTTTTGGGTATGTTTATAGCTGTGCCCCACTCTCTGTGGTTTCAATGGACTATATTAGTCTGTTCTCATACTGCTATAAAGATATGACCTGAGACTGGGTAATTTATAAAGGAAAAAGGTTTAATTGACTCACAGTTCCACATGGCTCTGGAGGCCTCAGGAAACTTACAATCATGGTGGAAGGCAAAGAGGAAGCAAGAACCTTCTTCACATGGCAGCAGGAGAGAAAAGTGTGAGGAGCAAATGAGAAAGAGCCCTTTATAAAACCATCAGATCTCATGAGAACTCACCCACTATCCTGAGAACAGCATAGGGGAACCAACCCTTATGATCAAATCACCTCCCACCAGGTCTCTCCCTAGACATGTGGCAGTTGTGATTACAATTCAACATGAAATTTGGGTAAGAACACAGTCATATGAAATATTAAAGACTTAAACAACACTATCAAAAAAATTGACCTATTTGACATTTTTACAACACTTCACATGACAAAAAGAGTATATATATTAATTAAGTACAAATGTGATATTTAACAAAATAGACAAAATTCTGGCCTATGTAACAAGTGTTACCAAATTTAGAGACCAAAATAATATGAAATGTGTTATCTGAAAACTAAAATATTAAATGAATCAGTCAAAGAAATTTAGCATATATTTTGAAATTAATGAAAATGAAAATCAATGTATCAAAATTGTAAGATACAGCTACAAATTTTTTCTACAGTGCTTAGAAAAAATATATAGCATTTAATGCTTGTAAAATATGTGAACAGAAATCTCAAGTCAATAATATAAACTCCTACTTTAATAAATAACAAAGGAAGAGAATAATAAGCCCAAATACATCAAAAGGAAGAAAATAATAAAGATAAAATGAAATACGAAGCAGAAGAGCAACAGAGAAAAATCAATAAAACAAACAGTTGATTTTTATAAAATTTCTGATCTCCAGGTTAATAAATAAAATAAAAACATAATATTGTTCATATGGGAATGAAAGAAAGGTAATGTATATAGTAAAATAGAAAAAAATCAAAGTATTTTATTTTTAATAACTTTTATGAAAATTTCCCTGAGAAGCTGCAACTAATCCAAACTCAATTAAAAAGAAATAGGTAATCTGGCTTTTATAGATATTAGATAAAATAATTTCACAAATATAACATAAAAAATAAACTTTCTGCATTACATATTTCAGGCTCAAATGACTTCAATGTTAAATTCTACCATAAATTTAAAAAGATATATTACATATTGTCTTCCACAATATAGAAGAGGAAGGGGAGTATCATTAAGCCATTTTTGTACTAATACATAATAAATATACATATTTTTAGGGTACTAGTGATAATTTGATACATTCATATAATATGTGTTAAGATCTATTCAAGACAATTGGCATATCTATCACCTTAAATATTTATATTTTATTTGTCAGGAATATTCAAATTATTATCTGTTTTTCCCTGTCATTTCGATAAAAGCCATTTTAACTGGGGTGCTATCATTGTGGTTTTGATTCACATTTGTTGGATGATTCGTGATGTTGAGCATTTTTCCATATACCTGTTGGCTATTTGTGTGTCTTCTTTTGAGAAATGTCTATTGAGATCTTTTGCCCATTTTTAAATCATTTTTTTTTGTTTGTTTATTTGAGCTCCTTATGCATTCTGGTTATTAATTCCTTATCAGATGGATAACTTGAAATATGTTTTCTCATTCTGTGTGTATCTCTTCCCTTTTTTATTGTTTTCTTTGTTGTACAGAAGCTTTTTAGCTTGATGTAACCCATTTTGCCTAGTTTTGCTTTTCTTGCATATGCCTTTGAGGTCTTACACACAGAAAAAAATCTTTGTCTAGATCAGCATCTTGGTGCACTTCTAGTAGATTTTTCTGGTAATTTATTAGTTTCACCTCTTAGGATTCAGTATGTAATCCATATTGATTTGATTTTTGTATATGGCAAGAGATTCTTCTGCATATGGTTATCCATTTTTCCCAGCACAATTTATTGAAGAGGCTTTTTCTCATTCTGTGTTATTGGTGCCTTGTCAAAAAAGAGTTGACTGTAAATGTATGGATTTTTCTCTGGGTTCTGCATTTCATATCATTGGTCTATGTATCTGTTTTATGCCATTACCATGTTGATTTGCTTACTATATCTTTGTAATATTTTCAAGTAAGGTGGTATAATGCCTCCAGCTTTGTTCTGTTTGCTCAGGATTGCTTTGGCTATTCAGGATCCTTTGTGATTCCATATAAATATTAAGATTAAAAAATCCTATAAAGAAAGTCATTGGTATGTTGATAGGGATTGCATTGAATCTGAAAATTGCTTTGGGTAATATTGTCATTGTTTATTATACATTGATATAATAACTGTATTATTTCTTCCAATACATAAACATGAAATTTTTTTTATTTTTGTGTATTCTTTTCAATTTTTTCCTCTGTGTGTTATAGTTTTTCTTGTATAGATCTTTTGCTTTTTCGTTAAACTGATTCCCACATATTTTACATTTTTGTAGTTATCATAAATTGTATTACATTTTTATTTCTTTTTTAGATTGATTGATGTTTGCAGATATAAATGCTACTGATATTGTATGTTGATTTTGTATGTTGATTTTCTAATCTGAAAACTTACTAAATGTGATAATCAGTTTTAATAGTTTTTAGTGGAGTCTTTAGCATTTCTTAAATACAAGATCATGTCATCTGTGAACAATAATAATTTTTCTTCTTTCTTTTCAGTTTTGGTTGCCCTCATTTCTTTGTCTTGCCTAATTGCTCTAGCTAGGCCTTCAGGTATTTGTTATATTTAATAACAGTGGCAAAAGTAGACATCATTGCCTTCTTCCAAATCATAGAGAAAAGGCTTCAATTATTCGCTATTCAGTATGAGGCACTATGGGTTTGTCATACACAGTCCTAATTATTTTGAGGTATGTTCCTTCCATACCCAGTTTTTTGAGGGTTTTTCTCATAAAGAGATGTTGAATTGTATTGAGTGCTTCTTCAACACCTGTTGAACTGATCACATAGCTTTTTTTGGTTGTTTTTGGTTCTATTAATGTGATGTATAACATCTATCGATTTGCATGTTCTTGTATCCCTGGATAAATCTTACTTGATCATGGAGATTTTTAAAACATTTTTGAATTAAGTTTGCTTGTATTTTTGTTGAGGACTTTTCCATTCATGTTCATCAGTGATATTGGTCTGTAATTCTTTTGTTGAGTCCTTGTCTGCTTTTGGTATCAGGGTAATGCTAACCTTATAGAATGAATTTGGTAGTATCCTTCCTTTCCTTTTTTTTTTTTTTTTTTGAAAAGAGTGAGTATAATTGATATTAAATCTTCTTTAAAAGTTTGCTAGAATGGACCAATGAAGCCATCAGGCCATGAGATTTTCTTTGCTGGGAGACTTTTTATGACAGCTTCAATCTCATTACTCTTTATTGGTTTGTTTAGATTTTCTATTTTTTTATGATTCAACCTTGGTAGATTGTGTGTGTCCAGTAATTAATCCATTTCTTCTATTTTTTCCAATGTGTTGATTTAGAATTCTTCATAATCATGTCTAATGATTCTTTGTATTTCTGTGGCCTTGGTTGTTACGTCTTCTATTTTGTTTCTGATTTTATTTGTATCTTCTCTCATTCTTGCTATTCTAAGACAAAATTTGTCAATTTTGTTTACCTTTACAAAATACAAATTTCTTGTTTTGTTGACTCCTGTATTGTTTTCTTAGTCTCAATGTCATTTATTTCTACTCTGCTCTTTATTCTTGCTTTCATTTTATTAATTTTGATTTTTTTGTTATTGCTTTTTTAGTTCCTTGAGGTGCATCATTAAGTTTTTTAGTTGCAGTCCTTCTACTTTTTTATTTAGATGTATATTGCTAAAAACTTCCCTCTCACTACTACTTTGTGGTATCCCATAGTTTTGGTATGTTGTTATTTCCATTTTCATTTATTTAGAAAAATTTTTAAATTTTCTTCTTAATTTATTCATCAACCCATTGGTTGTTTGGGATTATTTTGCTTAATTTCTGTGAGTTTGTACAGCTTCTGAGATTTTTCTTGTTATTGATTTCTAGTTTTATTCCTTTGTGTTTGAAAAAGATACTTGATATATTTTCTACATTTTTGAATTTGTTGAACCTTGTTTTGTGGCATAATATATGGTGTATTCTGAAGAATGTTTCATGTGCTCATGAAAAGAATGTATTCCATGTGCTGATGAAAAGAATGGTGAATTGATTTTTAAATGTCAGTTATGTGTATTTGGTCTAGTGTGTAGTTGAACTCCAATATTTCTTTGTCTATTTTCTGCCTGGATCATCTGTCTATTACTAAGAGTGGAAACAGTGGACTGATGAAGTCCCCTACTGTTATTTTATTTCACTCTAGCTCCCCTTTTGGATCTACTAAGGTTTGCTTCATATATCTGAGCTCTCCACTGTGGGATTTATAATTGTTTATAATTGTTTTATCCTCTTGATACAGCAGTTTGGCACTAATTGGAACCTTAAATCCCGGTTTGCTTTGGCTCTGGTAAATGATTAAAGGGTTTCTGGTCCTGAATGGGACAAGTCCCAAAGGTGATATTCTCAGTGTGAGAAAGCTGGCTAGCGGTTTGTGCCTAGTGAACTTACAGAAATCAGAAGTAAATGTAAGAAAATATGTGTAAGTTATATGACTGAAAACTACAACGTAGGCCAATGGAAATTAAAAGAAGAGCAAATATATTAACAGATTTTACAGATTAACAAATCAGAAGATTCATTATTTTTAAATACCAATTTAAATTTATCTCCAGTGACAAATAGATTCAATGAAATTCTAGTCAAAGTCTCAGCAATTTGTTTTAGAAATTGATAATCATAAAATTTATATGGAAATGAAAAAGAACTAGAATAGTCAATTTTTAAAAATTAGAGCCACCACTAATTGATTTAAAGCTTTCTAGTAAGATACAGTAATAAAATAGTATGTTATAGTCCTTACATATATAGGAAACAGAATAGGAAGTTCATTAATTGACCCACGCATATATGGTCAATAGACATTCATCAAAGATGTCAAGAAAATCCACTGGAAAAAAAATCCTTTCAACACATAGTCCTCAAAGCTGGAGATTATATATATATATATATATGTACATATGTGTGTACACATGTGTGTATGCATATATATACACATATACATATTTCACATATGTATACACATATACGTATTTCACATATGTATACACATATACGTATTTCACATATGTATACACATATACGTATTTCACATATGTATACACATATACGTATTTCACATATGTATACACATATACGTATTTCACATATGTATACACATGCGTATTTCACATATGTATACACATATACGTATTTCACATATATGTGAACTAAATGAACAATCATACAATCTTAGTTTAAATCATGTATAAAAATTAACTAAAAATGAATCTTAAGACTCTAAATCTAAATATAAGAATTTAAACTTTAACACTTCCAGAACAAAATATCAGAGAAAAATTTTGTGACCTTGTGTTAAACAGAGATTTTCAAAATAAGACACAAAAAACACGAGATATAAAAAATAACGATTAATAAGACTCCATTAATATTAAAACTTTCTAATCTTTGCAAAACATAGTTAAGAAAAATATTTACAAAACATGTCTTTAATAAAGAACTTTTTTTGAGTCAAATAAAGAAATTTCACATTCAATATTGAAAAGAGAAGCAATCCAATAAAAATGGGCAAAAAGGTGATATATAAATGTTTGATACACACATTTAAAGATGCACAATATCCTTATACAACATGGAAATGTAAATAAAGTCACAGCGTGATCCTAATTGAAAACTTATACATTGTTGGTAAAATTAACATAAACAATGATGCACCAACAATGCCATACCAACAATTTGGGAAAATACTTTGTCTGTTTAAAAAAATATGTAAAGTTAAGCATACCCTAACCATACTACTCAACAATACTATTCCTATGTATTTACCCCAGACTAACAAAAGCAAAGGTTCTCACTAATACATGCATGCAAATTTTCCAAACTGTTCTGTTCATAATTATAAAAAACCAGTCTCCATCAACTACTCAGTAAAAAATTATGGTACATCCGCACAATGGAATACAACTCAGTAATGAAAATAATAAGTTACTAATATACAAACAACATAGTTAATTCCCTAAAGATTCTTAATAGTCTGCATAATTTAAGGTTCCAGTCATACTAAAACTCTAGAAAATATAAAACTATGGTGACGATAAGCAGAGCCATTTTTATGTGCTGGGGGTTGGAGAAGAAAACTGGCTTCAAAGGGACTTAAAGAATCTTTTGAGAGTGATGTAAATATTCATTTTCTTGATTTTGTTCCTAACTACAGGGCTTTTTACATGTTTCAAAACTCATTAAATAGTATACTTTTAAAAGGATGAAGATTAGGGCACATAATTTGTATTTAAATAAACATGAAAAAACAAATTTTAATAGCATAAAATAAAATATTTAGTAATAAATTTAGCCAACGGTGTGTAAAGGGAAACTCAATGCTGAAAATGACATACAATTGCAGATACCAAAGAAAGAAAACCTTAAAATTAGAGAACTATATCATGTTTATGTATTGGAAAACAATATTAAAGGGCTAGAGCTGTCCAAAACATTTATTGATGCAATTCATTTATCATCAATATCCATCAGAGGTCCCAAAGGATTCAATATAGAAAAGAATATCATTTCAACTGCTGGTGCTGGAACAATGAGATCTCTGCATAGAAAAAGTAAACCCCACATGCAAACAAAATTAATTCAGGACAAATCACAGATTTAAATTAAAATCTTAAAATATTAATGCTTCTGAAATAAAGCATAAAGTATATTTTATGGCATTTGGGTTGGTGAGGTTATCTTATGAGGTATTTCTAATCATCATTAATTCATTAAAATTAATGTCTTAATGGGTGAGGCTTATCCAGAAACTCTCTATGCTGTCTTTGCAGTTTTTATGTAAAGATAAAATTATTCCTAAAAAATAAATTTACTAAAAAAATAGCGATCATGAAAAACACCTCATATCTTTTACTTAATCAAAAGTCATCCTTAAAAATGAAAAAGCAAGGCATCACCTAGAAGAAAATATTTATGATACCTATATCTGACATAGGACTTACATCCATAATGTTGAACAACTTCTATAAATCAACAGCCAATAAAGAAACAATCCAATAAAAATGTACAAAAGACTTAACTGAACTCTACCCACTGAATATATATGAATATCTAAAAGCAAATGAACATGTGCCTAACATCATTTAGCTTCTAGGAAATGCAAACTAAAACCACAATGTGATACCAGTGCACTATCAATAGAATTATAAACATTAAAACAAACAAAAAAAGGCTGAATACTAAGTTTTAGTGAGGATGGGTAGCAACTGAAAACCTCACACACTAACATTTTACATGGAATTTGGAAAAGTGTTTGGCACCTTCTCATATAGTGACACATACATGTACTCCATGACGTAGAAATAAAATTTGAGGGAAATCAAACATATGTTAAAAAAAGACCTATACACCAAAAGTAATAGTTTTATATATAATAGCCCCAACCTGTAAACAACCACATGTTCATCACCAAAGTAATGTATAAACAAATCGTGCTACATTTATACAATGGGAAACTTCTTTGAAGTTAAAGGGACAGTCCTCTGTAACATACAATGATATAGATGAATCTCAGAAACGATATAGTGTTATTGACGGCAGATACAAGAGAGCATGCTACACAGTTCTATTTATATGAGGTTCAGGTATAGAAAATGCTAATGAATTGTGATGACAAAAATTACAATGATTTTCTATATTGTTGAAAGATGGGTAGTAGTGATCACCATGCATAAATAGAAAGAGAACTTTTTGGGTGATACAGAATTTTCCTTGATGGGGATGTTGTTTAGAAGACTGCATATATTTTAGAAATGTATTGAACTTTGAACAAAATATCTGTGCTTTTATTGTAGATTCTTCAATATGTGAATGTACTTGAAAAAATATATGCCCATTACCTAACCACTAGTCAACACCTCTACTCCTGTCATCACTTATCTCCTAAACAATTGCAATTATGTCTTAACTCATGCCCAGGCAACCCCAATATTGAGAACAATTCCTGACTCATAGTAAGTTCTTAATTAATATTTAACAGACTATTCAATAACAAATTACTTAAATAAATTTTGATAGTGGCTTTCAAAGCATTAGTATGTAGATATCATATGAATGCAAGGCACATTAAAAATTTAAAATTAATTTCCAAGGTTCTAGATTTGCACATTAATTACCAATGCCAAAACAGCACATAATAAATTAACATGTCTCCCTTAGTTATTGTTGGCTTAACCAGGATAATTTTAGGCATAATATTTTAAATTTTTACATGAAAAGCAGAATAAATAATATACAGTCGTGCATCACTTAACAGTGGGAATGTATTCTGAGAAATGCATCATTAGGTAATTTTGTCATTATGCTGACATTATAGAGTATATCTACGCAAACCTAGATGGTATAGCCTACTACACACCTAGGATATATGATATACCTTATTGCTCCTAGACTAAAAAGCTTTACAGCATGTTACTGTAGTGACTACTGTAGGCAACTGTAATGCAATGATAACATAAAAGGTAGAGTAAAAATATGGTAATATAATTTTATGGGACCACTATCTTATACATGGTCCATCATTGACCAAAACATTGTTATGCAGTAAATGTATCACTTCTTTTGTCACACATATGCACACAAACACATACACTCTTAAATGTTTATTAAGAATGTACACTGAAATGTTAATATAGATATCTCTGAAAGATATATAGGTGCTTTTGTTTTATTTTTAATGTATTATTTTACTTCATAAATATTTTTACAAATATATATATTTATAATATATAATTTCATAGATATTTCATATCTATGAAATATTTCATAATATTATGAAATAATATATTATTATATATTTGAATTATTATATATCAATAATAATAATGATATATATTATATATTTGAAATAATATATTATTTCATAAATATTAATTTCATAAACACTTTATTATTAAATATATTCATGATATATTTAAGAAAAATTATTTCATTTCCTATTTAATAAACCCATATTTGTACAAATACATTCTTTGCTGTCATTCTTAATTCGTTACTTTTTGAGAGAAGTCGTTATTTAACATAATACTAAATAAAGACAGAATGTACTGTACAGAATAGATGCTTAACAAACATTGTAAATTCAATAAAAATAGCACATTCTAAGTCACAAACATAAGTTCTATTAAGTTTTATCTTGGAGCACACATCTATATACTCTATGGCTATTGGTTCCTTAGTATAATTAAAGATCAATATTTTTTATGTTATTTTTAAGTTCAGGGAAATAATCAATGACATAAACAGCCCAAAAAATCTTAAATGTATGCTTATGCAAAAATATAATCAAAGGTTAACACCAATATTTGATAAAGGAAACATTTGTTATCACATTTATCATTAAGTATATCTGAGAGGTGATGTTTAAATACTCAGAAAAATAATAATTTGCTAAGGTATCACAGAATAATGTTGAATTGGCAGCCACTCCAGCTTCTTTCAAGTTTTTTACTCATTTTTGTACCCATTTTAATACACATATTCTGAATTCTTTTTTTTTTCTTCTGAGCATTCAAGTGGTATAGTGGTACCAGATTTTCCCCATTATGTTAAATATTTATGTATTAAAATGATGAAAATAAAACCACTGATGAGTTGATGAACTGAAAAAAAAAGTCAGCTATAAAACTAGTTTTGTCATCATTGTGTCATAGCTGTGATGAAAAGGCTGTGGCAGTGGGTGGACAAAAATGAAAATGAGAAGAAAAATTAACTCGTTTGATGCTAGCCATGGTGGTAGGCTTCTGACTGAATAGTAACAGAATTTGCAAAGCTAATTCTGATTCTTTAAATTGCGATTTTAAAATTTCTAGTAACTTGAATTCAATAGGTTTATACATGAACTTTTCACAAGTTAGTTGTCTTAAACTTCTTAGAAGAAAGCAACTGACAAATTGGCAAAATTAATTGATTTTCTTTAAATAAACACTGGCGAAATGCTGTTTTTTATTTCAAGTGACTAAGCACCCTAATCAACTGCAAAATTTCTAATAATTAAATTAACTTTAAAAATATACAAACTTGTAAAAGGCCTTATTCAAGACATTTATCCAAATCCTCTCCTGGTTTTAAGATAATTAAGTATTAGGATTGAAATTGACAAGAAAAAATTTTGAACTTTGTCAGGGAGTGTATTGGGTCATCATTTCTAGATTCCCTGAATAATATGAATTATCTCCCTATGTGGTAGGAAAATCTGGGTAATGTGCAAGCACTTGAGTCTAGAACTAGGAAATATAACCTTGATAGTGAAAAGTCAAATGGACCAAATTTAGTGGCAGAATTCCAGATACTGTCACATGCATAACAATGCCATAAATTGGAAAAACAACAGTTTTCTCATGTTCATTAAAATACTTGGCCAACACTTTGAATATCTGACCAAATAAAATAGATTCATAAAAGAAACATAAACATTCGATATGAAATAATTTTACTCAGATTGCAGAAGAAACAATTTCCTCTTCAGATAAAAATAAAACTCATTTATATTACCCATTCCACATTACGTTTTTAAAAAGACATTCACAAGCTGTACATTACATAAAATGTATAGGTAATATAGTAGACAATTCCAGCAATGTTTGTCATTTGATTAATTATAGAATATTAATCACTTGGTATAGTATGATTATTTTGTTTTAATATGGCAATTGAAAATTTCCTATAATTACCATTTAAAGGTGGAGTCGAATTTGAATTTGAAATAGAACATATGTCATTAAAGAGAATATAACATAACTATTTACATTAAAATGTTAGTATACATCAACAAATTTTTTTGTTTATTATGAGATAAATACTAGAAATTATATTTTTAAATTTTTAAGCCAGATTTCTTTTGACTATTATATATATACATACACACACACACATACATATATATACACACATATACACACACATACATATATATACACATATATACACACACACACATACCTATATATGTGTGTGTGTGTGTGTATATATATATATATTTTTTTTTTTTTTGAGATAGAGTTCCACCCTGTCACCCAGGCTGGAGTGCAATGGCCTAATCTTGGCCCACTGCAACCTCCGCCCCCGCCGGGTTCAAGTGATTCTCCTGCCTCAGCCTCCCGAGTAGCTGTGACTATAGGCATGCACCACCACGCCCAGCTAATTTTTTGTATCTTTAGTAGAGATGGGGTTTCACCATGTTGGCCAGGCTGGTCTTGAACTCCTGACCTTGTGATCCACCCACTTCAGCCTCCCAAAATGCTGGGATTATAGGTGTGAGCCACCACGCCCAGCTGACTATTATATTTTTTAAAACTTCAAGATTTCCTTTTTGAATATTGATTTTCAATTATACTATGTAGGGATTACTTTGCAGATATCTGTTTCATTCTCAATTTCTTCACTTCCAATCAAAGACAATTACATTACTAATAGACAATTATTTTCCATAGTAAAAAAATAAGTTTTAAAAGTTGAAGTGGTAAGCAGTTGTCAAAATATAATTTATATATATTTTTCCATATTGCAAATTGTGAGTTATTATTATTATTAAACCTCAAAATATAGATTTCTTAGTATCCTCTAAGAAGTGATATAGCTTTACTTTTGAAATGTTTTCAGGACTGAACATTTAATCCTTTCTTATCTCATGTGAGCACTGATGTTTTCAGAAAGTGAAACTGAGCATATTAAGATTACACATATGCACACACGTGCTCATGCTCACAAACACACAAGGAAAATAGTATTTGTTTAAAGTTTTGTCCAGTTGAAAAAAAATCTATACAATCTTTCATATTTAAAGTTTATATTTTATCTCTTGGTTTTATAGGCAAAATATTACCACTTAAGTGTTAAGATATTAGATCTTAATCTCTGAATTTTTTTCATCTCTACCTGAAAACTCTGTTGGACTCCTTTTTATAAAAAGCTCTCTGCCAGGCAGTGGTGGCTCATGCCTGTAATCCCAGCACTTTGGCAAATCATGAGGTCAGGAGTTCGAGACCAGCCTCGCAAACATGGTGAAACCCTGTCTGTACTAAAAATACAAAAATTAGCCAGGCATGGTGGCAGCATCTGTAATCCCAGCTACTTGGGAGGCTGAGGCAGGAGAATCTCTTGAACCCGGGAGGCAGAGGTTGCAGTGAGCTGAGATCACACCACTACACTCCAGCCTGGGTGACAAAACAAGACTCCATCTCACAAAAAAAAAAAAAAAAAAAAATCCTCATATTTAGGGTTGCTGGGTTTAGCAAACAAAAATACAAGGTATTCAGTTAAATTTGAATTTCAGATCAACAGCTGACTTTTTTAGTACAAATATTTCCCCCAATACTGGATTGGATATCCAGATCAATGTGTTAATGATTTGGGGACACACTTATACTAAAAATTGTAAATTGTTGATCTGAAATTTAAATTTAACTGGGTGCTCTACAATTTATCTGACAGCCTACTGATAATAGAACATATATGTTGAAACCATTAAGGCCATCATGTATGCTTAATGATCAGTATGTAATTTCTTGTGGCTGAGAAAGATTACACTTTAAATTCAGAGGGCTGGACCCTATTTATCTAAGGGGCTGGCAAAAGAAGAGCATTATTATTATCTGAGCACCTCTCCAAATTTATCCCCTATGCTGTAATTCAAATCCTAGCCTGGTCCCAAAGTTTGTATTCCATTACTATATAAAACATGTTCCTGCAGTGGAATTAGTCCCTGGAATACAGATTTCCTGTTTACAGAGCCAATTCTACATATTTTCTATGTAATCTTTGGTCAGAAGAGAATATTTGTGTAATTCTTATATTTAATAGCATTTGAAGGCTTAAAAATCAGAGTATACAAAAGATTTACTCAAATTTAAAAATAGAGTGGAATAAAATGAATTAGGCACCTTTCAGCTTCTGCATGTAAAATAGCAGTAGCAGTGTTGTAATACAGCAGAACACATTGGTATTTTTTTTTTTAAGCACAGCTATTGTCTTCTTTGCATCTCTCAAAACAAAAACCATTTTGTGGGAGTGAAAATCACTGTCATCTTTGTCAGGTAATTATCCAACTTCTGGCAAAATGGATATTATCCTTTCTCCATTTAGAAATAAAATTAAAATATTCCTGGCTTTGAAAGAAGTGTTTTCTCTCATCACAAGTTAGAAATTATCTCAGTATACTTTCTGCAGAATATTTTTAAACAAATATCTTAGAATGAAGCAAGCATTCCACTCAATCCATTTTGGATTAAAAATCAGAGTATACAAATCCATTTTGGATTTGTGTTAGGCAATTTACTTGATTCTATGAGGAATGATGGGTCTAATTTGAGTGCCTACTATGTGCCAGGATTTAACAAGATGCTAGAAATTAATAAAACTGAACATAAATTCAAATCAGAAATACATGAGCTTAATATAGACCCCAAATATTTCTGCTTCTTAAGAATTTTGAAAATTATCCCCTTTGTGACTGAGGCTGCTAATCTTTAAACAGATTTTAATAACTGATACCTCACAGACGTGTTGAGGATTTTATAAGTATATAGATATAAATATGAGCATATATTATAAGAATAGAAGAACATTTTATACTTATATAGAAGTACTGTATTTAGCAGACCATATGTCACATAGAAAGTACTCAATACGTCTGGGCACGGTGACTCACGCCTGTAATCCCAGCACTTTGGGAGGCCGAGGTGGGCGGATCATGAGGTCAGGAGATGGAGACCATCCTGGCTAACACAGTGAAACCCCGTCTCTACTAAAAATACAAAAAATTAGCCGGGCGTGGTGGCAGGCATCTGTAGGCTCAGCTACATGGGAGGCTGAGGCAGGAGAATGGCGTGAACCTGGGAGGCAGAGCTTGCAGTGAGCCGAGATCGTGCCACTGCACTCCAACCTGGACGACAGAGTGAGACTCTGTCTCAAAAAAAAAAAAAAAAAAAGAAAGTACTCAATACTCGCAGCTGTTACTAAATAGATAGGGGATATTTATTTCTGATATATGCACTAAATAGTAATTATCGTAATAGCTTTAAGGCTTGTCAAAGCAAACAAGATGGGGCAGACTGAAATTGCCTACTTGAAGCTAAATGTTAGGCAAGATATTAAAAATTGCTAAGCCCCTGTTCCATTTTGGGGGGGAAAAGGTGGCTAAATTATAAAAATAATATAATTGTGAAGGCTAATGGGACATATTGTGTCTGGAATTGGTTCCTTCCGGTGGGTTCTTGGTCTCGCTAACTTCAAGAATGAAGCCGTGGACCATCACAGTGAGTGTTACAGTTCTTAAAGATGGTGCATCCGGAGTTTGTTCCTTCAGATGTTCTGATGCATCCAGAGTTTCTCCTTCTGGTGGGTTCGTGGTCTTACTGACTTCAGGACAAAGCCACAGATCTTCGTGGTGAGTGTTACAGCTCATAAAGGTAGTGCAGACCCAAAGAGTGAGCAGCAGCAAGATTTATTGCGAAGAGAGGAAGAACAAAGCTTCCACAGCATGGAAGGGGACCTCAGTGGGTTGCCATGGCTCGCTGGCGTGGCCAGCTTTTATTCCCTTATTTGGCCCTGCCCATGTCCTGCTGATTGGTCCATTTTACAGAGTGCTGATTGGTGCGTTTACAAACCTTTAGCTAGACACAGAGTGCTGATTGATGCATTTTTACAGAGTGCTAATTGGTGCATTTACAAACCTTTAGCTAGTCACAGTGTGCTGATTGGTGTGTTTACAATCCTTTAGCTAGACAGAAAAGTTCTCCAAGTCCCCACCGGACCCAGAAGCCCAGCCGGCTTCACCTCTCAGTATCGTGAAAATTCTTAACACACCTAATTCATACATTTTATGTGGTACAAAATAGAAAAAAATTTAAATATAAGATCAAAAACAACTTAAAAGAAACAGAGTTTTACCTCCATCTTGGTTATACAGGATTTAGATCTAAACCAAGAGGGTCCCTCTGAGAAAAGTCATTCATTCACCTCGACAACAACATAGTCAAATAAATACATAAATAAATAAATAAAAGAATAAAGAAAGAAAAAGGAAAGAAGCAAGGAAGGAAGGAAGAGAGAAAGAAAAGAAAGGAAAGGAAGGAAGGAAAAGGAAGCAAAGAAAGGAGGGAAAAAAAGTTGTTGTTACTAAGGTGGATCTGGAATTGAAATGTTTCCTCTAATTAGCTGACATATGTAGGGGCTTTACTTTCCTAAATATAAAATATCAGTTAGGGAGACACGTGAAAAAAAACAAACAAACATAGGTGTCTTTGTTCATAACTTTTGAGCTAGGGTAATGAAGCAGTGATTAAGTTTTTAAAATTTTTCTAACAAAGATAACCTATTTCAAGAATAATGTTGCTTTTGGACCCTTCTGCTGTTAAAGCTTGAAACTTATATTTGTTTGATCTGAGTTCCTTCTTGGGGGAAACAACCCTCAGGCCTCTCACAAAAAGAATCAAAGATCTGAAACCAGATCACCATATCTGATTCTGGACCCCTCATTCACCTTAATTGCTTCCTTGTCCCTCCCAAGCTCCTGTTTCCTTACACATTGTTACATTTCTTCCCTGCTACATAAACCCCTGGTTCTAGTCGATCAGGGAGATTGAGATCCCATCTTCTCCACTGCAGCACCTGGTGACAGCCTTCTTTCTTGGCGATACTTGTTATCTTAGTGATTGGCTTTCTGTACAGTGAGCAACAGGACCTAGACCAAATCCCTCGTGTTTCGATAACAGTGTTAGTTTTAAATTCTCTAACAAGTGCTTGTTCAGACTAAAGGCCACCTAAAAAGACTGATGCATAATAAATATTCAATAAATTTACATTAAATGAAAGAACACTGAGCCTGGCTCTAGGCCTGGTTTTGGCTTTCAATGGATTTTAGATTTTGTCATATTAATTTGACTAGTACTTAAGATTGCAGCAGCAAAGTAATACTCCATTCTATCCTAAAGAGACCAGGATGTCAAAGGTTTAACATCTCCCTGTTTTGTATGGGAATTTACCTTCTTGGTCAATTCTTCCCTCAAGTTACCAGAACACTTATAAAGAAAACTTGCATTGTATATATCGAGAGCCAAAACCTTACATGAAGCATTTATTTTTAATAGAGCAATATAATCAATAGTAAATTGTTTCAACTTTAGTACCATATGAATGACAATATTTAGTAATAGATGTTCTGTAAAGGTAGTACCTTTGGAAAATTTTACAAGCTCTATTAACTTAGGATAATAGAGTAATAATATTTTTCTTTTAATAGAAAAAAAACTTTAATTTAGCAAAAATTTATTAGTAGAATCCATCGCTTTCTTTCAGCAATCTGAATTTGGCTTGATTTTCTCCCTTTAATTTAGTATTACTTAATTCCAATGACCAAATACATTTCTGGAATGGGCATTTATTACAGCAGGACACATCACTTATAGGAAACATATGATGCATATTAACTGAAATAAAATGATGTCTATTTATCTTCAAGTTCTTGAGATTAACCTTTGTAGTAGATTCATAGGTATTGTAGAGTAGTGTCATTAATTGTATTTCAAGTTCAGTCACTGTTGTTAACACAGAGTTAAGGAAAAGTTTATTTCTGTGGAAACAGCACGAATACACAGTCAGGAAAACATGTTTTACACATTTAAAAGCAAATTTTTTGTTCTTTATTAAATGCTCAAGAAAACAGTCCGGTTTTAGAAATGCTTGGTGAGTGACCAAAAGAATGCTTTAGAATAGTCTCAAATTAAAAAAAAATTACACATTATCACTTGCTGTATATATTTTATCAAACTCATTTTTTCTTAGCTTGTAACTTCTTTTGCTATGTGCACGTTACTGAAGTTGCAGTAAGAAAACACTTGTAGTTTTTTCATGTTTTCTAAAATTATGCACAGTTTTTTTTAATTGCTCACTGTACTTTTAAATGACATGAACTGAAGTTGTAAAAGCACTTGAAATTATGTGTTTCAACTTTATTCTCTTCCATTTTCCCTCACATCCTTCCTGGTAAATGGTATCTCTTATTTATTGCTGCTGTCTCAAAGCAAAATTTTATATTTTCTATTGCTCTCTTACATACAGAAAATACTCAATAAATTATGGCATTTGAAACCTGTAAATTGTGAATAATATGTAATCTCAATAATCTGACATCTATATTAAGAAAACAATCTCTATCTCAACTGCTTTAACCACTGTGAAAAACATAATAATCATTTTAATAAATTTTCTGACCTGCCAGAATTTTGCATGGATCATAAATTGATATATATGTATCAACTTTTATTTTGCTCTTGTACCTTCCTAGTCAGTTTCTTAATTACTCAAGTCTCCTTGCTTTATTCTAGAAATAAGTGGTTAAACTATAAATATAAATATGTGTCACATATTATGCAATTACAAGATAAGTAAATATTTCCCTAACTTTCTAACATATTCGTAAACTAAAAAATATGCAACTTTAACATAATATAATGATTAGAAAAAAGAAGTATTGTCAAGTTTAAAGAAAATCTTCATGTCAAGTTATGTTTAGACCTTTATAAATATGCAAGAGAGATCTAAAAACAATGTTGGATAAGGTTTTTATAAAGAAAGATGAATATTATGAAAGACAAAGAGTAGAAACAAAAACTCAATTATCTACCAGTTGCAGAATGAATAAACAAAATATGACATATACATACAATGGAATATTATTCAGCCATAAAAGGTAATAAAGTGCTGAAACTACAACATGGATGAACCTTAAAATCATTATGCTAAGTGAAAGGAGCCAGGTTCAAAAGGTAACATATCATTTATATAAAAATATCCATAATAGGCAAATCCATAGAGACAGAAAGTATAATAGTGGTTGCCAGAACCTGGGAGAGTGGTGAATGAGGAATGATTTATCAGTGGGTATGAGGTTTCATTTTCAGGTGGTAAAATGTTCTGTTAATAGATATATGTGATAGTCATACAACCTTGTGAATGTACTAAAAGATATTGAATTGTATGCTATAATATGGTCAAAATGGTGAATTATATATTATGTGAATTTTACCCCAATTTAAAAACAGAATGGCATAGAAGTGTGAAATATTATGGTATAGTTTATGTTACTATAATATAGTAAGTGGCATAAAGTAATCATATTATCTGGCATATAAGATATAAACAATGTTTGCTGAAAAAAAAATGAATAAGATAAAGGAAAATTATTGGAGGACCTTGCCAATAGTGTTAAGGAATTTAAACATCTGCCATTGAAGGTCTGGAATCTAGAAAGTGGGATTTTTAATGTAATACTTTAGTATATTTACTGTCATTTAAAAAGTCACTGCAAAAATCACCAGTCTAGTCAAGAAAGGATGAGGTCTTGAACTAGAACAGCGACCACTAGGTTGTAGAGGAGAGAGAAATTTACATTCCAAGAAAGCATCTCGGCGGGGTGTGGTGGCTCATGCCTGTAATCCCAGCACTTCAGGAGGCCGAGGCGGGTGAATCACGAGGTCAAGAATTCAAGACCATCCTGGCTAACACGGTGAAACCCTGTCTCTACTAAAAATACAAAAAATTAGCCTGGCATGGTGGCACGTGCCTATAGTCCCAGCTACTTGGGAGGCTGAGGCAAGAGAATTGCTTGAACCCAGGAGGCGGAGCCGGCAGTGAGCCGAGATCGAGATCGCGCCACTGCACTCCAGCCCAGGTGACAGGGCAAGACTCTGTCTAAAAAAAAAAAAAAAAAAAAAGAAAGAAAGCATTTCAGAAACTAGTGGTTTATCAAGTATTACATGCACATAGACACTGAGCCATAATGCAGTCCCTGTCCTCAATGAAACTATTGCTAATGAAAGTATGTTTATTTTGATTTTGCAAAATATAGGGTAAAAATAATATTATTGACATTTTTAGAATTTTATATATGCATATATTTATACAGAATATATACTAGATTGTATCATATATTATTTTATATATGAAACATTTATCTATATAGAGAGAAATATATATACCTACATGTATATCTACATATGTAGAGAAATATATATACCTACATATATATCTATATATATGTAGATATATATCTACAAATACGTAGATTAAGATATGACTACCAGAAATTATCAACTTTCAACTGCTGTGAAGATTATAGTCCAAAGTGGCTAATTCATTTTTACCAGTTCATTCTGTCAGGAAGATAATTAATAACGTCTTTTTTTCTATTCTTATTTCAGGTGTTCTTCTGTTTTTCCAATGCATTTTCATTTGATTTTTCTGGCAAACATAAATAGGAGAATAACTAAATTTGAAAATATTTGGCCTTCCCTAAGTTAACAGAAAGAGGAAGAGAGAGTGAGGGAAAAATCATATTAAATCAACTCTGATATTCTGAAAGAATTGATGTACCTCCCATGTTAGCAAAGTACACCTCTTGCACTGGGAAAATCAGAGTTACTGTCTGAAAAAAAAATTAAATAACCATCCAGAATTATAATATGGTATCTGCATGGGCATAAGCACACAAAGGGAAAGCTAAAAAAAAATTATTCAATTTTATTAGATACATATTTTATCCAAGATTAAGTCGCTATGACCCTCTATACTGTAATTCACATTTGAGACAGCTGCACTTTGCCTTTTTCACAAAACAAACCATCAGATGACAATGATAACAAAATAAGAGATGGTGAATACATCATCTTCCACAAAACAGAGTCAATTACTCCTGGCTTTATATATGAAAAAATATGAATATGATAACATCTTTCACCACATCATTCCAAACCAGCTGAGGAAAAACAATTGCTTGAGAAACCTATGCTGTTTTGAGAAACAGAAAGTAAAGTTTGTAATCAAGATTCTGCTTTAGCTATTTACTAAATGCATTTTCATTTGCAGGACCAGGCATAAAGTTTATAATAAAAATCTGTTTATTTAATTCACTAAAATATATGAATAATGTTACTACAAACTTCTATAAAAATGTTCATGTGTAATTAAGTGATCGGAATTTTAAATTGAATACATGAAATATTCTATGTGATTTGTGGGGGTTTTTTATTATTAGGTAAGTTACAGACTAATTTCTGAAACCTTATGCCTACAGTATAAGAGTTAAGAGATTATAGAATTATTGGCTGGGACAACTTTAGAGACTGGCTAATACTCATTTTGTTACATTTTCACTTTACCTGATAGAAATCTGTTGAACAATGTTTGGCTAGCTAAGCTTTCTATTTCACCAGTGCATCTCATATGCTAATGAATTAATTCATTGAACATTACCAAAATCTATTTGAAGCCCCATTGTTCACTATTTAATCTGCAGTATTACACTAAATTGTTTGTGTACTGGTAGGTTATACACACACACACACATTTATATATGTATATATGAAACATGAAGATACATATATACACATTTATATATATGTATATATAAAACCTACCAATACACCAACATTTTAGTGACTGTGTTGAATATATATATCCACATGCACAGTCATGCGTCACTTAATGACAAGGATACATTCTGAGAAATACATGGTCCTTAGGCAATTTTATCATTGTGTGTGTGCTTACACAAACCTAGATGGTATAGCCTACTACACACCTAAGCTATATGGTATAGGCTATTGCTCCTAGGCTGCAAACCTGTGCTGAATGCTACTGTACTGAATATTGTAGGCCATTGTAACACAACAAGTATTTGTGTATGTTAACATAGCTAAACATAGAGAAAGTACAGTAAAAATACGGTATTATAATCTAATGGGAAGACCATTCTATATGTGGTTTGTCATTGACTGAAACATCATTATGCAGCACACGAGAGCTTGTGTGTCTGTGTGTGTGTGTGTTTGTGTGTGTATTAGCTATGTATACATTTTACAGGCAATATGTATATTTATAGGCAATATACTTATTGCCTATAAAAAGGTACACATGAAAATGATGTTATATTTATCAACAAATATGGAAATTAATAGTTAATATGAGTGCAGTTTTAATAGTTACAAATCATAAACTAATGTTCATAGTGTAAATAGAATATTATTTGCATATATGAGCAACCAGTAGCCAAGAGTAAAAGGAGGATGTACCCAGTATGTAAAAAAATGCTGGACTTTATTATTTGAATGACCTTCTTGTTTATCTATTAATGATAGGTCACACACTATAATTTTTAAAATAATAGTATATATGCTTTATAAAATCTTTGATTTAGAAATATTAAAAATAAATCTTTCATTGAAGAATGTTTAGTGATATTGAAAAAAGAGATACCTCATCTGCCAGGATCCAATTATGCAGATGCATGGAGTTTTATGAATCTTGTTTGTAGTAGAATATATATTACAATTCTTATTAATTTTGAAATTATCTTAGTTTTTATGTGTACATCTCTCTTCTCTTAATTAGGCTAGAAAGGGCTATATTTAGCCAATAATTAAAAATTTAGTTCTGAGGCAAGAATATTCTTTTGGATATGAATGAACTACTTGACATACCAACAGATGTTTCTTCTATTTAAGATAAGGAAAATATTTTTCTTCCTATACAAATGAAACCATAAATATGAGCAGTACCTCAAATTTATATAAGATCCCCATGAATCCATGTTATGGAGAGATTTGAAGCAGGTAAGACTTAATAGTTGAATCTACAGATTCAACCAATAAAATTGAATTCATTCTATGCAGGTACCAGAAATTATTCATGTTCAGAAAAAGCACATTTTTCTAATAATGACTCTGTTTTATATTATTTACTAAAGCTATTCACATTTTAAAATGTTTCTTTTATATTAAAACAGTTGGCATAATATTAGACAGTTCTTAGTTCGACAGCTTACAGGACACAAAAGGCAAAGCAAGCTGAGAGCTCAGAAAGGATGAAATTCATAACCCTTAATTGAGATATATTTAATAGTTTGAAGTGATTGAGAAAGATTGTTTTAAGAATGATTGATTAATTTTAGCCTTAATTCACAATACTTAATAAGAAAAGTTACTTTATATTGTAAATAAATAGAGGACATTTCCTAGAAAATTTGCTGTTGCATATATTCAATTAGGGATCTGGTCTAGTATTATTAAATAATACAAACACTGAGTGGCTTAAAAATATACAGCTAAGATACTTATATTATCCTCTTTTCACAGCTTCACAATTAAGTTAAATAGAATGTTCTGTACTTCGAAACCCAGGCAAACTTCTTAAAATGTTTAGCTACTTTTTCTTATTTCCTAACTAGCTAATACTAGTTAATACTAGTATTAATACTAAGAAGAAACTCAGGAAATTCCATAATGGCATTTGTAGGAACTAGATTGTCTAGAAAGGTATATGATGTTTAATGCAAATATTTTTGACAGATTGTTTAGTGTATACAAGTTTAAAAATAAACAGAAATGCATAATCTTTCATGGATAACATATATAAGCAGTTGGAAATGATACATTTAAAATTGTCCCCTGTCTTAAGTTACAGAGAACAAACAGGGTTTACAATCTTTTGTTTTATCAAGAAAAATGAGATTGAGATGTTATATATCTTCTCTCACTTTAGTATGTGAAATCTTTATTGTGGTACAAATTGGCTGTATGTGAGAACATAGAAGTGTGTCATTCTTAGCAGTATAAAATGGTCAGCAACTAGGCAAGAAAAGGGAGATAAATAAATAAATACAGTATTCATTATGGAACTACTAGTTTTGTGTTTATTGCTTTTAATGAAAAAGACCAAAGATAACTATTTTTCTCAAGAAGATACCTTTTTAAAAATAATTTCCACTTTTATTTTAGATTCAGGGTGTACAAGTACAGGTTTGTTAAATGGGTGTGTTGCATGATGCGGAGTGTTGGGGTACAGATAATCTAGTCACCCAGGTTGCGAACATAGTACTGGGTAGGTATTTTTCAGCCCACATCTCCCATTCTCTCCCCCTTCTAATAGCCCCCAGTGTCTATTGTTCTTCCCTTTATATCCATGTGTTCTCAATGTTTAGCTCCCACTTGAAAGTGAGAACATTTTTTTTTTGGATTTTTTTTTCTGTTCATGCTTTAATTTGCTTGGGATAATGGCATCCACCTGCATCTATGTTGCTGCAAAGAACATGATTTCTTACCTTTGAATGACTGCTTAGTATTCCATGGTGTATGTGTACCACATTTTCTTTATTCAATCCACCATTTGATGGGCATGTAGGTTGATTCTGTGGCTTTGCTATTGTGAATAACACTGTGCATGTAACTTTTTGGTTGGATGATTTATTTTCCTTTGTGTATATACAATATATACCCAAATGTAGATCCAATAATGGGACTGCTGGGTCTAAGGATAGCTCTCTCTTAAGTTATTTGAGATGTCTCCGAACAACTTTTCACAGTGGCTGAATTCATTTACATTCCCACCAAAAGAATATAAGGGTTTCCTTTTCTCCATAGCTTCACCAGCATATGTTGTTTTTTGACTTTTTAATAATAGCCATTCTGATTGGTGTAAGATGGTGTCTCATTGTGGTTTTGATTTGCATTTCTCTGATGATTAGTGATGTTGACCATTTCAACATGTTTGTTGGTCACTTGTATGTCTTCTTTTGAGAAGTGCCTGTTCATGTTTTTTGCCCATTTTAATTTTTTTTTTTTTTTTTTTTTGCTTTTTGATGATGAAGTTCCTTATAGGTTCTGGATATTAGCCCTTTATTAGATGTACAGTTTGTGAATATTTTCTCCCATTCTGTAGTCTGTCTGTATACTCTGTTGGTAATTCTTTTTTCCATGCAGAATCTCTTTAGTTTAATTCAGTCTCACTTGTCACTTTTGGTTTTTGTTGAAATTGCTTTTGTGGACTTAGCTGAAAATTGTTTCCTAAGGCCCGTGTTGAGAAGGGTATTTCCTAGATTTTCACCAAGGATTTTTATAACTTGATATCTTACATTTAAGTTTTAATCTATCTTGAGTTAATTTTTGTATATGTTGAAAGGTAGGGGTTGTTTCGTTCTTCTGCATATGGCTAGCCAGTTATACCAACACAAGTTATTGAATAGGAATTTCTTTCCTCATTGCTTGTTTTCATCGACTTTGTTAAAGATCAGATGGTTGCAGGTGTGTGGCTTTGTTTCTGGGTTCTCTATTGTGTTCCATTGGTCTAAGTGTCTGTGTTTGTACCAGTATCATTTTTTTTTAGTTTATTTAAGGTAGGTTCAAACTGCCTTATAGTACAGTTTGAAGTCTGGTAATGTGATGCCTCTGGCTTTGCTCTTTTTGTTTAGGATTGCTTTGACTATTTGGGCTCTTTTATTATTCCATATGAATTTTAGAATAGGCTTTTCTATTTCTGTGAAAAATAATGTTGGTACTTTTGTAGGCAAAGCATTGAATCTATAAATTGCTTCGGACATTGTGGCCATTTTAACAATATTGATTCTTCCAGTTCCAGTGAGCATGGAATACTTTTCCATTTATTTATGTCATCACTGATATCATTCAGCAGTGTTCTACAGTTCTCTTGTAGAAATCTTCCACCTCCTTGGTTAGCTGTATTCCTACGTACTTCTTTTTTGTAGTTATGTTACATGGAATTGTGTTTTTGATTCAGCTGTCAGCTAAAACATTATTGGTGTATAGAAATGTTAATGATTTTGGTACATTGATTTTGTATCTGAAACTTTACCAAATTCATTTATCAGTTCTAGAAGCCTTTTGGCAGAATCTTTAGGGTTTTCTAGGTATAAATCATATCACCAATGAAAAAATATAGTTTGACTTCTTCCTTTCCTACATGGATAACTTTTATTTCTTTCTGTTGTCTAATTGTTCTGGCTAGGACTTCTAGTACTATGTTGAATAGGAGTGGCAAAAGCAGTCATACATGTCTTGATCCAGTTCTTAAGGAAAATAGTTGCAGCTTTTTCCCATTTAGTATAATGCTGGCTGTGGGTTTGTCATGGATGACTGTTATTCTTTTGAGGTGTGTTACTTCAATGCCTAGTCTGTGAGGATTTTTATCATGAAGGAATATTGGATTTGATCAAAAGCTTATTCTATGTCTATTAAGATGATCATATGGTTTCTATTTTTAATTCTGTTTATGTGGTGAATGACATTTATTGATTTGCATATGTTGAACCAACCTTGTATCCCAGGAATGAAGCCCAGTTGATTGCAGTGAATTAATTTTTGAATTATTTCAGGACTCTGTTTGCTAGTATTTTGTTGAGGATTTTTGCATCTGTGTTCATCAGGGATATTGGTCTAATGTTTTCTTTTACTGTTGTGTCTCTGCAAGATTTTGGTATCAGGCTGATGCTAATACTGCCTTCATAGAATGAGGTATGGAAGACCTACTCCTCAATTTTTTGCAAACGTTTCAGTAGTATTGATACTAGTTCTTCTTTGTATGTCTGGTAGAATTCAGATGTGAATCCATCTTGTCCAATTTTTTTTTTGGATAGTAGAGATTTTATTATTGATTCAACTTTGGAACTTGTTGATGATCTGTTTATGTTTTCACTTTCTTCCTGGTTCAATCTTGGGAGGTTGTGTATTTCCAGGAACTTATCTATTTCCTCTAGATTTCCTAATTCATGTGTACAGAGGTGTATAAAACAGTCTCTGAGGATCCTTGTATTTTTGTGCGATTGGTTGTCATGTCATCTTTGTTATTTCTGATTGTGCTTATTTGGATCTTCTCTGTTTTTCCATTTGCTAATCTAGTTAGCAGTTTATCAACCTTGTTTATTTTTTTGAAGGACCAGCCCTTGGTTTCATGCACCTTTTGTATGGATTTGTGCATCTCAATTTTGTGTGGTTCTTTCCTGATTTAGTTATTTCTTTTCTTCTGCTAGCTAAGAGGTTGGTTTGCTCTTTTGTTCTAGTTCCTCTAGATATAAAGTTAGATTGCTAGTCTGAGATCTTTCTATTAGATGAAGGTGTTTAGTGCAATGAACTTTCCTTTTAATAATGCTTTTGCTGCATCTCAAAGATTTTAAAAAGTTATTTCTATATTTTCATTAATTTTAAATATTTTGTATTCATGCCTTAATTTCATTGTTCACCCAAGTTATTCAGAAGAAAATTGTTTAATTTCCATATATTTGCATAGTTTTGAGAGATCTTCTTTGTATTGATTTCTATTTTTATTCTACTATTGCCTGAGAGTGTACTTAATATGATTTTGATTGTTTTGAATTTATTAAGACTGACTTTATGACCACACGTGTGGTTGATCTTAGAATATGTTCTTTTTGCAGATGAGAAAAAAAAATGTATTCTTGTTGAGTCTATCAGGTTCACTTAGTTGAGTAGACAGGGTTTCTTTGTTAGTTTTCTTCCTTGATGATCTCTCTAACACTGTCAGTGAGGAGCTGTAGCCTCCCATTATTACTGCGTAGCTACCAAAGTCCTTTTGTAGGTCACAAAGAATTTGTTTTATGAATCTGGGAGCTCCAATGTTGGGTACATATATATTTAGGATAGCTCAGTTTTATTTTTGAATTAAATCTTTTATTATTATTTAATGTTCTTCTTTGTCCTTCTTATATTGTGTTGGTTTGAAGTCTGGGTTTTCAAATATAAGAATTGCTGCTTCTACTCTCTTTTTTTCTGTATGCAATGTAGATCACTCTCCATTTCTTTACTTTGAGCCTGTGGGTGTTGTTACTTGTGAGATGGGTTTCTTGAAGACAGCAGATAGTTAAGTCTTCTCTTTTTATCTGGGCTTCCACTATATGCCTTTTAAATAGGACATTGAGATCATTTACATTCAAGTTTAGTATTGATATGTCAAGATTTGATTCTGTTATTATGTTGTTTGCTGGTTATGTAGACTTGATTGCATTGTTTCTTTATAGTGTCTATGGGCTAGGTGCTCAAGTGTCTTTTTGTGATAGCAGGTACCATTCTTTCCTTTCCTTGTTTAACACTCCCTTAATGACCTCTTGTAAGGCTGGTCTAGTGGTAATGAGTTCCAATAGCATTTGCTTGTCTAAGAAAGATTTTATTTCTCCTTCACTCATGAAGTTTAATTTGGTGGGATATGAAATTCTTGGTTAACATTTCTTTGCTTTAAGTATGGTGAAAATAGGCCCCCAATCTCTCTTGGCTTGTAAGGTTTCTACTGAGAAGTTAATTGCTAGCCTCATGGGATTTCCTTTTTACATGACTTATCCCTTCTCTCTAGCTGCCTTTAAGATTTTTTTCTTTCACATTTACCTTGGTGAACTGGATGACTAATTTCCTTGGGGATGGTTGTCTTGCATAGTATCTCATTAATGTTCTCTTCATTTATTAAATTTTCATGTCAACTTCTGTAGCTATATTGGGGAAATTATTGTGGACTATATCCTCAAATATGTTTCCCAAGTCATTTACTTTTTCTCCTCTTTCTGAAATGCCAGTGAGTCAGAGGTTTGGGCTCCTTACATAATACCATATTGCTTAGAGGCTTTTGTACATTTTATAAGATTCTTTTTTCTTTATTTTTATCTGAGTTGATTTGAAGGAACAGCCTTCAAGCTCTGAAATTCTTTCCTTAGCTTCATCTGTTTTGCTGTTAATTCTTCAGACAGAATTACAAAATTCTTTTTGTAAATTTTTTAATTCCATGAAGTTCAGTTTGGTTCTTTCTTAAAATGGCTATTTCATCTTTCAGTTCTTGGGTTATTTTACTGGATTTCTTGGATTTGGTTTCCACATTATCCTGAATCTCAGTGAACTTTCTGAATTCTATGTCTGTCATTTCTTTTTTTTTTAAACTTTTAATTGGTATTTATTTAGTTAAGTGAAGAAGTCAAGAGAAAAAAAAAGTTAAGGATTTTTAAAGAAATCTTTGTGCTTATAATTTTTTTTTAATTGGGAATCTGATTTTCCATTTTTAATAGGGCAGAGATCTGGAATACATATATTTTACTTGGATTGAGTAGAATTTCTAATATTAAATTAGTGGTGCCTTTTAGACACTAAAGTGTATTACATTAAAAGAAGTTGTAAAGTCATATCTTGGTATATCAAAGAGTTCTGTATATTTAGTTGTTCATGAGAATTTTTTGACACTAAAATATATTACACTGAAATATGTAATACTAAAAAACTATAGTTTGGAATTTTTCCCACTTTTTTTTAACAATGTCTTAGAATTGCATTTAAGAACCAAATACCAAGAGGGAGAATGTTCAATGTTCTCTCATATTTCATCTTTATGAAATTTGTTGTTTAAGTTGTTTTACTACAACTGTCTTAACCTTTTCTTTTTCCCATTTATTTATTTATTTATTTATTTGTTATTTTTTAAATTACTATTTTGCTTTAAGTTCTAGGGTACATGTGCACAATGTGCAGGTTTGTTACATATGTATACATGTGCCATGTTGGTGTGCTACATCCATTAACTCATCATTTACCTTAGGTATATCTCATAATGCTATCCCTCCCCCCTCTCCCCACCCCCTGGCAGGCCCCAGGTGTGTGATGTTCCCCACCCTGTGTCCATGTGTTCTCATTGTTCAATTCCCACCTATGAGTGAGAACATGCGGTGTTTGGTTTTCTCTCCTTGCAATAGTTTGCTCAGAATGATGGTTTCCAGCTATATCCATGTCCCTATAAAGGACATGAACTCATCCTTTTTTATAGCTGCATAGTATTCCATGGTGTATATGTGCCACATTTTCTTAATCCAGTCTATCATTGATGGACATTTGGGTTGGTTCCAAGTCTTTGCTATTGTGAATAATGCCGCTATAAACCTATGTGTGCATATCTCTTTATAGCAGCATGATTTATAATCCTTTGGGTATATGCCCAGTAATGGGATGGCTGGGTTAAATGGTATTTCTAGTTCTAGATCCTTGAGGAATCGCCACACTGTCTTCCAAAATGGTTGAACTAGTTTACAGTCCCACCAACACTGTAAAAGTGTTCCTATTTCTCCACATCCTCTCCAGCACCTGTTGTTTCCTGACTTTTTAATGATCGCCATTCTAACTGGTGTGAGATGGTATCTCATTGTGGTTTTGATTTGCATTTCTCTGATGGCCAGTGATGATGAGCATTTTTTCATGTGTGTTTTTGGCTGCATATATGTCTTCTTTTGAGAAGTGTCTGTTCATATCCTTCACCCACTTGTTGATGGAGTTGTTTGATTTTTTCTTGTAAATTTGTTTGAGTTCTTTGTAGATTCTGGATATCAGTCCTTTGTCAGAAGGGTAGATTGTAAAAATTTTTGCCCATTCTGTAGGTTGCCTGTTCACTCTGATGGTAGTTTCTTCTGCTGTGCAGAAGCTCTTTAGTTTAATTAGATCCGATTTGTCAATTTTGGCTTTTGTTGCCATTGCTTTTGGTGTTTTAGTCCTGAAGTCCTTGCCCATGCCTATGACCTGAGTGGTATTGCCTAGGTTTTCTTCTAGGGATTTTATGGTTTTAGGTCTCACATATAAGTCTTTAATTAATCTTGAATTGATTTTTGTATAAGGTGTAAGGAAGGGATCCAGTTTCAGCTTTCTACATATGGCTAGCCAGTTTTCCCAGCACCATTTATTAAATAGGGAATCGTTTCCCCATTTCTTGTTTTTGTCAGGTTTGTCGAACATCAGATGGTTGTAGATGTGTGGTATTATTTCTGAGGGCTCTATTCTGTTCCATTGGTTTATATCTCTGTTTTGGTACCAGTACCATGCTGTTTTGGTTACTGTAGCTTTGTAGTATAGTTTGAAGTCAGGTAGTTTGATGCCTCCAGCTTTGTTCTTTTTGCTTAGGATTGTCTTGGCAGTGTGTGCTCTTTTTTGGTTCCATATGAACTTTAAAGTAGTTTTTTCCAATTCTGTGAAGAAAGTCATTGGTAGCTTGATGGGGATGGCATTGAATCTATAAATTACCTCGGGCAGTATGGCCATTTTCACAATATTGATTCTTCCTATCTGTGAGCATGGAATGTTCTTACATTTGTTTGTGTCCTCTTTTATTTTGCTGGGTATTGGTTTGTAGTTCTCCTTGAAGAGGTCCTTCACATCCCTGGTAGGTTGGATTCCTAGGTATTTTATTCTCTTTGAAGCAATTGTGAATGGGAGTTCTCTCATGATTTGGCTCTCCGTTCGTCTGTTATTGGTGCATAGGAATGCTTGTGATTTTTGCACATTGATTTTGTATCCTGAGATTTTGCTGAAGTTCTTTATCAGCTTAAGGAGATTTTGGGCTGAGATGATGGGGTTTTCTAGATATACAGTCATGTCATCTGCAAACAGGTACAATTTGACTTCCTCGTTTCCTAATTGAATACCCTTTATTTCTTTCTCTTGCCTGATTGCCCTGGCCAGAACTTCCAACACTATGTTGAATAGGAGTGGTGAGAGAGGGCACCCCTGTCTTGTGCCAGTTTTCAAAGGGAATGCTTCCAGTTTTTGCCCATTCAGTATGATATTGGCTGTCGGTTTGTCATAAATAGCTCTTATTATTTTGAGATATGTCCCATCAATACCTAGTTTATTGAGAGTCTTTAGCATGAAGGGCTGTTGAATTTTGTCAAAGGCCTTTTCTGCATTCAATCTGATTAAGAATTACTGGTAGAGAGCTAGTGTGCTCTTCTTGAGGTAAGGGGACACTCTTATGTTTTGGATTGCCAGCATTCTTATGCTAATTTTTTTCTTATCTGAGAGGTCTAGTGTTTCTTTAATTGTATTGTAATCTGAGAATAGTCAATTGGCTTCATTCGTGGGTGTTTTCAGAGAGCTATGGCTCTGTGCAGGATCTTCATTTGTGAGTAGATTCTTGCCCTGCATTTCATATGTGGTGTATAATTTCAGAATATTTTGGTGTTGTAATTTGAGGTGAAAACCAGTAGATTTTGCTTAAGAGTAATTGCTGTCAGATACACAGTTACTCAGCTGTATTCGCAGTAGTGCTCAGTGTTGAGGATGGAGAGGAATTATCCCCCCACCAGGTCTGCTCCTAGGCTTTGGGGAGCCCCTTGTGATCACCGGTCCTGTGCCTGTATTTCTTTTGTGAGATGTTCTGGACTATCAGAGCCCTGTCAGGTGGAGGCTGCAACTGGCAGAGAGGTCATACACTTCCTAGACTGGCCATGCAGTGGGAGACAATGCCCTGCCCCTGGACCAATCCAGAAGCCCACATGTCTCACCCCTCTCTGTGTTCTGAGGGTGGGAGTTCCACCCCTGCTCATGTGCTGAGAAGAGCTCTCTGCTTGGTACTCCTAAGCTGCACATTGCTGCTCTAGAGTGCTGGCACCAGCACATGGCTTCCCCTTCCAAGCTCCTATGTTTGGACACCAGCTTTGTTGGGGGATCTGAAGTACTCCCAGGCCACCAGGAATTACTATGGTAGGGATAATTGCAATGCACTCAGTCTGGGCAGCAGAGGCTGCTCCGTGTACATATTCCTGTGGGATAGGCCAGGCAGGGGTCTTGCAAGGGGCTAGTAGGCAGGAGAGCCTACAGATCAGAAATGCCCTTGCAAGAAAGTTGGCACTGCTTTCTCTTTGTCCCATAGTAAGCTGGAGATAGAGCAATTTGGAGGAAGATGGGGAACCTTGAGGGATGGCCTCATATGGCTCATCCATAAAACATATAGGCTTATATAGCTATGCTCTACCATAGTTATCCTACACCCAGAATCCCCTCTGGGCTCTTTGCAGGCTTGAGTTCTGTCTCTGCCTAGTCTCTGGGCATATCCCCCTGCCAATTCAAATGTCTTTAGGGGTAGTGGGATCTTTCTTAGCTAGGATCCTAGAGGCCCACAGCAAAAGTGGGCTGCCACACCTATTTTATATCTTGATGAATGAATTTTGTCCAAATAGGAAACACCTTATTTTCATTTCTGTCTCTAAGACAAATGTGTTCAGATCATCTATACGTATGTTACTGGACTTGACATTTGATTCAATATCTTCCCTAAATGCACTTGGGAATGTATAAAATAGCAGTACAAAAAGATTCAAATAAAAGTAGTCAAAACATATATCAAACAATGCAGACACACATACACAGACACAAACAAGATTACTTGCTTTATGTACAAAGAGGCATCTAAATTTAACTATTTTATTTTCTTTTTTTAATTTATCCATACATGATATAGCTGAATTTACACCAATGATTAGATTGTCAAACTGGACTCGCACACATTAAGCTTGACTAACTAATGTCAAGGGTACAGGCAATTCAAAGACTCAGATGAAGCAAATAGAGGTCTGAGAGGTAAAGGACAATTTCTTAAGTTCTTCATGCATGAGAATAGCCATGGGAGGTTCAAAGGATTCCTAATTTAGAGGGGAATTTTAAATACTAAAATTATCATTTTATACCCCCAGAGAGTTGCATAGCCTTCCTTACATGACATAGCGATATTTCCTAGGAAATCAGGACATACAGGTACAGGGCATCTTGTTAAAGTGAAAGATAAAGTCTCTTCCTCCTTCCAAATATCAATGTATTATGTTATGTATTTACCAAGTTGACCATCAACCCACATCTGAAGGGAATGAGTAGATCCTAAATGAGCTGCTCCTTTCTCCCAGTCAGTAGTCTTCCAGCCATTCAACAATTAATCAATTTAACAACTAACACAGATTTTAATAGTTTGTAATAGGTTTGGAACATTTTTTCTACTATGAAGTTACTTACAATCAAATATTTGTTTATCTAGTTTTCTAATTCTTTTGTCTTTATCAAAAAGTAATTTAAGGACCTCCTACTCACAATTGCGTCTTTTCTATCTAACAGATGTGAATCACATAGAAGTCAGTCATAATTTATTTGCTTAAGAAATGAGTGAAAACCTACTTAAAAGTGTAAAAGCTCATAACTATAACCACATTGAAGCCTAAAAGATGTATCATATATTTGTGATTTGTTGTCAGAAATTTAGGGTGTCAGCAATAGAACATATTTAGTACCTATGAGCTACACGGTAGTACAAAGAAAAAAAAATGCCAAAGTAATTTATCATAGTTCATGTTATAAAAGGAAAGTCTATCAGCTAGGTCATCAAAGACAAATGTAATCTAATAAATGAGTATAACTTTGATGTGCAAAAAATTATATATAATTATGTTTTCCATTCATATTTTATAGTTTGAAATTTTCAAAACCATCTATTTTTTGTTTATTATTATTATACATGACTTATGCTTGTTACACCTTTAACAGAACAGGCCAATGATATTCATAATGTCTCAACAATTTTTTTATAAGTAATATCGTAAGCTAGAGTTGAAGCAAAGACTCAAACATTATTTGTGAAATTTCCATGTTCTTCCCACTATACCACACCGACACCCATTATAAATGTGGCCATACCATACAGGCCAAAGTGCTTCGTAAGTCATCTTATATTAGATATTGTCTTCTGTCACCACTGATAATTCATTAAGCAAATATTATAAACAAGAATAAATATGAAATATAATAAACTATAATAGTATTACTCATTTACACTGGTTACCACTTTGTTTTAGAAAAATTAAGATTTGCTTTAGAAATGTCTAGATATTTGGCAGCAGCATGAATCACAATTCTAAACTACTCAAAAGAAGTGACAAAGAAAATCACAGTTCCCTTTGACTACAATTCTACCTTTAAAATAAATAGTCTTTATGATTGAGAAAATATTTTCCATGATAAATGTTCTTCAAGAAAGTATATCAGTGGCAAAGTAAAATAAAATGGCATTTAAAATATATGTATTCAATAGTTTTGTGAAAATGTTCAACATTACGGCTGGGCGCAGTGGCTCCCATCTGTAATCCCAGCACTTTGGAAGGCTGAGGTGGGTGGATCATCTGAGGCTGGGGATTTGAGACCAGCCTGACCAACATGGAGAAACCCCATCTCTACTAAAAATAAAAAATTGGCCAGGCGTGGTGGTACATGCCTGTAATCCCAACTACTTGAGAGGCTGAGGCAGGAGAATCGCTTAAACCTGGGGGTGGAGGTTACAATGAGCCGAGATTGCACCGTTACACTTCAGCCTGGGCAACAAGAGTGAAACTCCATCTCAAAAAAAAAAAAAAAAAATTACTAATCATCAGGGAAATGCACTTTACAACCACCACAATGAGATACAATCATATCCATTAGAATGGTCATTATCAAAAAGACGAAAGATAACAAGTGTTGGCTAGAAGGTGGAAAAAGGGAACTTTTGTACACTGTTGATGATTAACCCAGTCATTATGGAACAGAGTGGCTTTTCCTCAAAAACTTAAAAATGGGACCACTATGTGGCCCAGCAATCTCAATTCACTTTAAATGTATCATCACATACATTTAAAGGAAATAAAATTAGTATGTTGAAGAGATGTCTGCACTATTGTGTCATTGCTACATTCTTTATGATAGACAAGATTTGGACTCAGCCTAAGTGCCAGTCATCAGATAAATGTATAAAGAAAATATATTATGTATATACAACAGAGTACTTTTCAGCCTTAAGAAAGAAGGAAATTCTCTCATTTGCAAAAACATGAATGAACCTAGAGGACCTTATGTTAAGTGAAATAAGTCAGGCACAGAAAGGCAGATACTGCATAATCTCATATATATAATCTAAAAAAGTTGAACTCATAGAAGCAGAAAATAAAATGGTGGTTTTAAGGGTCCGGGGGCATTTGGGGTAGGGAGATGTTGATCGAAGGGTACAGAGTTTCAGTTAGGAAGAATAAATTCTGAAGATCTTGTACAGCATGGTGGCTATAGTTAGTAGCAAATGTATACCTGAAAATTATGAAGAGATGTGATGGTGATCTTAAATTTCTCACCATAAAAAAATTGATAAGTACGTGAAGTAACGGTTGTATTAAGTAGCTTGATTTAATCATTTCAGAATATATACATATATAAAAACAACACATTGTAACCCATAAATATACACAATTTTTATTTGTCAAGTATATCTTAATAAAGCTGGGGAAAATAAATAAATGAGTTAATTAATTAGTGATAAAACATAAAACGTATGTCTATGAAAGATAAAATGTGTATGTTTTGTTATATTCATCTTATTCTATCCCAAAGAGATGGCATTTAATGAAAGAAACGCAGTTTGAAAGTAACTTGCCATTTCGAAACACATACTTTTCCTAAGCACTATTATGAGCTTTTGATAGAGAAGCACAAATAGAAGTATCAGTCAGAAAGCTCTATGGAAAGTTTGTGAAAGGATTCTGAAGAAGTCATGAAACAAATATTTTCCTGAGCTACATGTGCCCAGCACTGTGCTAGATTGTGGTTATAACAATAGTGGGAATAACATACAGTGTTGGACCAAAGAGTTATTTGGTATGTAAAGAAAATACTTGGGGATTGGAAGATTGTTAATATGTGTAAAGTAATTTAATTCATTTTTATGCAATGAAAATGTAGCCAAATGCATAAACATGCATATATACATGCGTGCCTACTTACACACATAAATATAAAATTTCAACATTTCTGGAAAGATTTTCTCATTTCATCCAGTTACAATGCTGCCATGTCTAGAAAAACAGTTGTTTTGTGTGATAAGTGTACAATAAGCTCTGAATAAATTAAGAAATTTTATAGTTCAAACTTTAACTTATTCAATTCTTTCAATGCAGTTTCCTTGATCACATAATCAGCCTGAATTAGTTTCTCCCTCTTCAATTTCCACAACATTTAAAATATACATTATTGGCCGGGCGCAGTGGCTCACACCTGTAATCTTGGCACATTGGGAGGCCGAGGCGGGCAGATCACCTGAGGTCAGGAGTTTGAGACCAGCCTGGATAACATACTGAAACCCCGTCTCTACTAAAAATACAAAAATTAGCCAGGTGTGGTGGTAGGCACCTGTAATCCCAGCTAATCAGGAGGCTGAGGCACAAGAATCACTTGAACCTGGGAGGCGGAGGTTGCAGTGAGCCGAGATAGTGCCTCTGCACTCCAGCCTGGGTGACAGAGCGAGACTCCATCTCAAAAAAAAAAAAAAAAAGGAATATACATTATTATTTTATTTTTTATAGCTTCATAGTTGGTAATGGCATCTTTTTTTAATAACAAATTAAAAACTGTGACAATGTTGGAAAGTATATAACTAAAGCAGTCAAAAACGTCTTCTCTTAATTTTCTTTATCAATTTACTCTGGTTAAGTGTTCTTTTATCTTTTCACATCCAGAAATTTACTTTTGTAAGTTTCCTAGGTTAAAGTACATTTTTAAAAGTTGGCTTATAATAACCCATCTTATGGAAGATTGATATATAAATTAGATCATCCAATTAATTTAACTATAGTATAAAGATGAATGTCATTATCTGGGATAGAAATATTCAAGATGAGTCATATCTATTGTTGTTTGGTGAGTTCAAAATTAATCCGGAAAGTGATTCTCAGCTTCCAAGTTTTAATAATATAATTATATGAGGGATAATTTGGCTGGTGTAATGGCTTCAAGTCACTGGTTTGTCCTCTCAGATTTTCATGCTGAACATTTTTTCTTTATGTAAGATTCTTAGTTGCACTTCATAAGCCTCTGTTTGCTTTCTTCCATTTGATCTGATTTGAAAAATTCTAGGCCTTAAGTTTCATTTGCATTATATAGTCCATGCTGTGTTGACTCTATCTTTTGAATTTTGCGCACCAATTTGGTATCTGCTATCATTTACAATAGAGTTCCAATATATTCAATGCATGTTGGCTGAGTTTTGACCAATGCATATTCCTGTGTAGCCCAAATACCTATAATGACAAAAAACATTTCCATCATTCCATAAAAATTATTTCATGTTCTTTTCCAATCAATCTCCTCATCACAAGTAACATTATTATGATTTTTCTTCATCATAACATTTTTCCTGTTCCAGAAATTCAAAAATTATGCATTATATATTATTTTGTGTAATGCTTCTGTCACCCAGCCTAATGTTTCTGAGATTCATCCTTGTTGTTGGGCAGATTAGTAGTATATTCTTACATTTTCAGGGTATGATTCCACTGGTATGAATATATCACAGTGTGCTGATCCATTCTGCTATTGATGGACATGCAGGGACCTATTATCCATAAAGCTGTTATAGATATTTCTATTTTGTTCTTTTCAGGAACATATGTTTCCATTTATTTTTGGCAAACTGCAGTTAGGAATAAGAGTGCCAGGTTTTAGGATATTTAATTTTATAATACAGTGTCAAGAGACTTCTGTTTTGAACTCTAACAAGAAGTTGTCAGCTCTTTTCCAAACTAGTTGTACAATTTTACAGTTCCATGAACAGTTTGTTACAAATCATCAGTAAAATTTGGTAATATAATTCTTTTAAATTTAGACATTTTGGTAGATGTTTACTGTTTTCTCATTGGTTTCAATTTACCTTTTCTTGATGACTAGTGATGTTCACAACTTTTCCATGAGCGTATTAGCAATTAATATTTTTTGTTTTTGAAGTGTCTCTTCTGTTTTCTATTTTATTGGGTTGCTTGTTTCATTTATTATTCAGATGTAAGAGGTCTCTATGTCACGGGCATTGTACTTTTGTCTGATGTATGTTTTGAAAATATTTTCTCCAGCCTGTGCCCTGCTCATTTATTTACTTAGTATTGTTTTCTTTTAATGAACAGAACTTTAATTTCTGGTTAAGTCTAATTTATCACTTTTTTTCTTTGTTACTGCTTTCTGTGAACTATGAAATCTTTACCTCCAAGTCATGTACCGATTATTTCAGGTTTTCTTGTAAAAGTTTTATGATTTCAATAACTGAAACATAGATGAGTTTGTTCTATTTGTTGTCACACTTCCTGCCTCTTTTCATATCTAGTAATTATTTTGAACTTTAGAATGATTTTAGGTTCAGAGCAAAGTCGAGCAGAAGATACAGATTTCCCATATGCCTCCTAGCCCCACACATGCATGGCTACCCCCGTATTTCAACGTCCCCCATCTAAGTAGCATATTTATAACAACTGAGAGCCTACAATAATACATCATCATCATTCAAAGTCCATAGTGAAATTAGGATTTGCTCTTGGTATACATTCTATAGAATTAGACAAATATGTAATGACAGATATCCACCATTGTGATACTATACAGGACAGTTCACTGTCCTAAAAGTCCTCTCTACTCCACCAATTTATCCCTCCTCGCTCTTAAGTTCTGGCAACCACTGCTTTTTTACTGTTTCCATAGCTTTGCCTTTCCCAGAATGTCATACAGTATGCAGCCTTTTCAGTTTGATTTTTTTTTTTTATTTAACAATATACATTTAAGTTTTCTCCATGTCTTTTCATGGCTTTATAGCTCATGCTTTTTTAGTATTTAGTAATATTCCATTTTCTGGAGGTATCACTGTTTATTTCTTCACTCACCTACTGATGGGCATCTTGTTTATGTTCACATTTTGGCAATTATTAATAAAGTGACTCTAAAGACGTATGGGCAGGTTTTTGTTTGAACACAAATTTTATTTATTTTTATGTATTTATTTATTTTTTTGAGATGGAGTCTTGTTCTATTGCCCAGGCTGGAGTGCAGTGGTGATCTTGGCTCACCGCAACCTCTGCCCCCCGGGTTTAAGCAATTCTCCTGCTTCAACCTCCTGAGTAGCTGGGATTACAGGCATGCGCCACTATGCCTGGCTAATTTTTGTATTTTTAGTAGAGATGGGGTTTCACCATGTTGATCAGGCTAGTCTCGAACTCCTGACCTCATGATCCGTCCACCTTGGCCTCCTAAAGTGCTGGGATTACAGGCGTGAGCCACTGTGCCCAGCTGTGAATACAAATTTTAAACTCCTTTGAGTAAATTCCAAAAAACATGATTGCTGCATCCTATGGTAAGAATATCTTCAGTTTTATAAGAAACTGCCAAACTCTCTTTCAAAGTGGCTGTACCATTTTGCATTCCCACCTGCAATCAACCAGCGCTCCTCTTCCTCCACATCCTCAGCAGCATTTGGTGTCAGTGTTCTGGAATTTGGCCGTTTTAATAGGTGTGTAGTGGTATCTCATTGCTTTGCTGTTTTCATTTGCATTTCCCTGATTACATAAGATGTGGAGCATCTTTTTATACATTCGTTTCCCATCTGCATACCTTTTTTGATGAAGTATTTGTTAAGGTATTTGGTCCATTTTGTAATCAAGTCTTTGGGGGTTTTATTGTTCGATTTTAAATGTTCTTTGTATATTTTGGATAACAGTTCTTCATCAGAAGTCTCATTTGCAAATATTTTCTTCCAGTCTCTCCCTTGTGTCTTCATTCTCTACATAGTGTCTTTCACAAATCAGATTTAATTTTAGTGAAACCCAACTATCTAGTAATTTTTAATTTTATGCTTGGCATTACATATAAAAGAGCATGGAAACTTCATGTCTTGCACTAGACAGGGTTCTCCCTTTCCTGTGTCAAACTATATAACAAAGTTCCTACCACTTCAATTCATTCAGGGCTTGAGCTGAGTTAATGCTTAATTGCAGTTTAATTCCACCTCTGATTTATTTCTCCTCCTTGGCCCTGTCTTTTCTGGGATTGTGATTGAAAGCCTGGCAGTTACCTAATGCCTCAGCTCTGAAATACAGTTGTGCAGAGGTTTGGAGCTAAGCTCTTTATCTTTTAGGTCCATGAGATTGTAAATTGTGGGTAATAATCTAAGATCCACTGTGTTTTTGTTTGTAGCAGTATTTTTCCAGCAGGGTTTTGTCTCTAAGCACCTCCAGACACAGAAAATTATACTCCACCTTTTAACTTTTGTTCTCGCTTCTGCCTACAACCTGCATTGCCCAAGACATATTCTGGATAGAAATGATTTTACAGTTGGAACTCTTCTGGTTTTCAATCAGTCATGGCCAAAGTCACAGTACACAGATCTGCTAATTTTCTTCTGGCTTCTGTTTTCCTCAGTTGAGTCTAATTTGGCTGGGTCCAGCAAAATCTTCTGCCCACCATCTCCTTTGGAAGAAGATAAATGCCATTCTTGATAAATGACATTCTTGAGAATTGTCCCTACTAGAGGGCATTTTCCTTGCTAAAATTTTAGTTCATCTGGTGTTTGTTGCTTCTGAAGCTAGGCATTGCTTATAAAATGTAATATTTGAAAGTTTTCTATGTATAGAAATATCCAGCTGCCATAATATATTGGAGTTTAATCAGATGTAGAAGTGAATGGCATTACTTAAAGTTTATTTTCTTATTATTTTTGCTGGTATATTTGGCAATTTTTAATTGAAAGTTAAATATGTTATATTAAAAAACTGTCAAGGCCCTAAATGATTTTTTTAGCATAGATTTACCTTTGCCTCTGACAAAGAGTTAGAATATGAGCAAATTTGCCCATGTTGATTTGAGCGATTTGAACCTGAGTTCAATATTTTGAGAGCAGATCTATTCCCAATTTATACTTACTGCAACAGAATAGCTTTAGGAGATATAAATGAAAGCTTGGTTATTTTCTAGAGCCTCTTCTCTTTCGCCATCTCTGGATTCTGATTTGTTCTATTACTGCTGAAAGTTCTTCTTAGTGTCTCAGTCTTTAACCACCATTTACTGCTGAGTTTCTCAGCCTGTCACCTGCTTCTTACAAATTAGCAAGTGCTTCAAGAGGAAAAACAACATAAATGTTTGACTTACTTCTCTAAGTTCATCTTCCTCTGGGAGCTTTGTCTCCCAAATCCCAGTTGCCTCAATAGCTCTTTTATTTTCAACTTTACATTTTGTCCTTGTCTTATTATTATCCTCAATGGAAGAATTTATCTACTTTGTCATAGCCAAAGGTGGAAGCATGCATCTGACTTTTTGCAATCCAAACACTCTTTCCAAGTCAATACCTTCACTTTAAACTTGAATGTGTTAGATATTGAGTGTAAGTAAATTCAGTTGGGCCTTTCATATCCAGATTGTAGCTTTTCTCAAATTTCCATACACTTCAACTATATTGGAAAAGTTAATTGGCCATATAGACAGTCTTAATAGTAACTAAGTTTCATAGCTTCTTCATATCCAATTCCTCACTATACTGTGTTTCAATCCAGAACCAGACTACATTATAAATCTTGCTATCACATGGAATTTTAATACTTTAAAAATGTTTAATTTCATGTTAAAATACAATAATCAAACTTCTGCTTTTATGTCTACAACTTGTTCACATTTTCAATTTTGCTACATCTTCTTATGAATTTCAAAAAGTTTCTTGATTATCCAATTTCCAATAAGCATATAGTCTTCTTCCAAATTTGATTTCTATAATGATAAGCTTGTACAAAATGGTTATTAACTTTTTAAAAGGTCTTCATAATAGTTTGGAATGTCCTAACATAAATAAATTCCATGAAATTCCCTCTCTGCTCAAGGATATTGATTATTTACTAAGAAAATCTCACCATCATGCTGATTGATATACATTTTCCATCTTTGGCAATATCCAGCTTCACAAAGTTTTGGCTTACATTCTAAAACATTTTTATTAATATATAATAGTTGTACACATCTTTGGGGTACATTTAATATTTTGCTACATGCATAGAATATGTAATGCTCAAATCAGGGTAATTGAGTTATCCATCACCTCAAACGTTTATCTTTTCTTTGTGTTAGGAAATTCCAATTCTTCTCTTCTAGCTTTTTTGAAATATACAATAAATTATTGTTAACTATTATCTTCCTGTGGTATTATAGAATACTAGAACTTATTCCTTCTATCTAACTGTAATTTTATACTCATTAACAAATGCTCAGTATCACAAATCATCAGGGAAATGCAAATTAAAACCAGAATGAGACATCCTCTGAACCAGTTAAAATGGCTATTACCCAAAATATTTAAAAGTAGCAGATGCTGGTGAGGATGTGGAGAAAGAGTAATTTTCATACCCTGCTGGAGGGAATGTAAAGTAGTACAACCATGATGCAAAACATTACAGAGTTTCCTTAAAACACTAAAAATAGAACTACTAGATGAGCCATCAACCCCGCTGATGGGTATGTACACAAAAGAAAGGAAATCAGTATATCAAAGAGATATCTGCACCCCCATATTTATTGCAATACTATTCACAATAGCCAAAATAAGTAATCAACCTGTGTCCATCATTGGATGAATGACTAAAGAAAATATAGAATAGATACAGAGTGGAATGTTATTCAGCCATAAAATATAATAAAATTATGTCATTTGCAGCAACATGGATGATATTGGTGGTCATTATGTTAAGTAAAATAAACCAGGCTCATAAAATCAAATATTGTATGTTCTTACTCATATGTAGGAATTAAAAATGTGGATCTTATGGAGGTGGAGAGTAGAATGGTGGTTGTCAGAGGTTGGGAAAGGTAGTGGGAAGTGAGGGATGAAAAGAAGTATGTTTACATATTGAACAAGTTTATCTAGATGCTACATGCCAGTTCAAATTTCAGGAGTCTAATGATTTCATATGTTTGCGAGGAGCGAAGGAGCAGTTGAGACAATCATTGTGCTATGAAGTACAAATAATATCAGGCACCACAAAAAAATGCAAACAGGTAACATTGAGAGAGAATCAATCAGATTTTAGGCAATGAAATATATACTGCATATAGGGGATAATCAACAAATTTGGTGAGAAAGGATAAAAAGGAACCCGTAGATATTCTGAAAAATTAGAATATGATCTTGGAATTTTAAAGTCAAAGAGTTCTATCTTTGGAGTGAAGACATTGTCCTTATGGCTTATTAGGATTAAATATCTTCATATCAGTTCTTTAAGAAGACCATGACATTGTTGACGGAACAAAGTCTGTCTTGTTTATTTTTCTGTTTCTGTGTCCAACAAAATGTTCCAATCCTGTGTGGCACTTAGCACATATTGATTCTATTAAAGTAAAAAATAGTTCAACTGTATTTAAATAATATAGTCTACAACTTTATTTTCAAGCGGAGGTTCACAAAGTTTACATTTCATGATTTCTATTATATTTTTACAAATATCCAAGATGGGTAAATATGTAAACTGAGAATATTTTAGTAAAATTTAATTGTTTCACATTACCAAAGCGAAATGTGTAAATTATGTTTTCACATCAAAAAAATAGGCACATGTTCTTCCTTGCTAAGAAAAATTATAATAATGTTTAAATGCAGAAACATGTCCTTCACCCCCTTCTAGCAATGGAATATTAGATATATACTAAGCAGGTGTGAAAAGTAATGTAACATGTGTTTATGAATCAGGGTTGGTTTGTGGCTATGGAACATACGACGTAAATAATAATGAAAAGTGTTTGAGTATTCTTTATTATAAAGAAAAATAAATTGCTATTTGGATTCATATATATAGCTCTTCACTAGAAACAAAAATTTGGAAATCTGAAATAAGATTCTCTCTCATACAATTTACTAGCTGTATGAAATCAGGAGCTCTTAATCTCATAGTATCCCAATTTTCTCTATTTCTAAAATGAACAAAAGGACATCAATGGTTGTGAGAATTAATTTAGGTAGGAATGTGATTGGTCTAGTATAATACTTGGCACACATTAGATATATAAGAAAAGATTATGAAAGTAAAGGATGTTCCCAAAAGTATTAAATGTGTGATTATCATTAGCAAATAAGTACTTAAACTTGAAAATGAGAACTACCTAGGGACATACTGAATAAGACAATTGATATGTTCATAGCCAATAACATCTTACATATTAGTTTTTAGAACAATTTAGGGTACTTAAAATGAGTTATATGTTAATATTTTGACAAAAAATAAGACTTCCATATTTTATTTTTCTCAATTTAGTCAAAAGAAATTTTAAAAATTAAGAAAAGTATTGATTATATAGTATGGCTAAAAAGTGCTGAAATTATCTCATTATACATAACCTTAATGGTTTTAGTTGAAGAGACATGTGCTCCTGACAAATATTATGTTTGTAGTCCCACCTTATCCATGGGATATATGTTCCAAGACCCCCAATGGATGCCTAAAATCAAAGATAGCACCCAATTCTATATATGCCATGTTATTTTTCTTATACATACATACTTATGACAAAGCTTAACTTATGAATTAGGCACAGTAACAGATTAACAACAGTAATAATGAAATGAACAACTTTAACAATATACTATAATAAAATTATGCCAATGTCATCTCTTTCTTTCAAAATATATTATACTGTACTCACCTATTTTTTGGACCATGGTTGATCATTGTTAGCTAAAACCATGGAAGCAAAACTGTGGACAGGAACTACTGTACTACAAAATGCAGATACCAATAGCGGCCTTATATACAGTGATGCAGTCTTAAATTTTAACAACCTGCTTTCTTATGGGGTGATGGTTGGATTTTTATATGGGGTGGATTTTCTTATGGGGTGGAAGGATTTTTATAGCACTTGCTAGCTTCTATGGTGTAAATAGTTCCACTATGGCCAACTTCTATCTACTAACATTGTGTCAGCCAGATCACAAAAGTTCTGGCAATTTACCAAATGGCTCTCATGAAGTAGTATAAACCAGTTCCAGTGCATCACTGCTATATGTATCATGATAAAATGTCTAGCAGTTCATACTTACATCATTTGAACTCCTGCCTCTCTCCCAATTTTAGTCTTTCTGACAACCATCTTAGACTTTATTTGCATAGTTACAGCTTAATGATTATTTGATAATGTAGATTACCCAGAGGATTAGCATGAAGTTGGTAAAAAAAAATACATTCATATAGAAAACAGTAGTGGTCTTCCTATTCTAAGATCAACATTCAAAGTCAGTTTAGGATGAGATATGGGGTTCGAATTATTATTGTTGTTGCTGTTGTTATTGAGACAGGGTCTCATTCTGTCACCCAGCCTGGAGTGCAGTGGTGCAATTTCGACTCAATGCAGCCTCAACCTCCTGGGTTGAGAATCTGGTGATTCTCCTACCTCAGCTTCCCAAGTAACTGGGACTACAGGCATACACCACCACACCCAGCTAATTTTTGTATTTTTTGTAGAGACAGGTTTCATCATGTTGAGCAGGCAGGTCTCAAACTGCTGGGCACAAGGGATCTGTCCATCTCAGCCTCCCAAAGTGCTAGGATTACAGGCATGAGCCACCACCCCTAGCTGGGATTTGAAACATTTTCTTAAAATTAATAATTTGGTTACATCATCAGGAGAAAGCAATTATGCAGGCATGATCTTTGAAACTAAAAAAAAAAAACTACTTTTTTTCTTAAATGTTATATTTCATACCCAAATATAGAATATAGTTAAATGAAAGATGATGAGACACTTATTAAAATAATAAACTGCTAATGTTATACAAGAGGAGTTTCTACCACATTATTTTACCAAAATAGAAAAAACTTGAAATATAAAAAGTTCAAGAATGTCTATCCAGTCCAGTTTCTCTGTATAGAGGGTTCCAGGAACATGCCATGAGTAGCTTTTGTTTTTTGCCATGATATTTGTTTGATAGTCCAACTTCCTAATTTGAATGTAAAAAGTCACTGAAACAGAAGGCAGATCTCAAAGGGTTAGCTTGAGGGTGCCTGAGAATTGATAATAGAAGGAGTTCAATTTTGCACTTGGATTTTGTATCTTGGCAAAAGGATACTGTTTGTTCCTCTGGCCCTTTACAAGCTTCTGTTTTTAATGTTCAATATCACTTTTTTTTTTTTTAAATGGCACACTGGGGCAAACTATGAAGCAGGCCTTCTGTTCTTTAATAATGAAAACCTAGTCTTTCCAAGAGATGGAAGATTCCAGAGTAACTCAGAAGACTGACCAAAAAGCTAGGCAGCTCTGTGGCTTCAGGCAAATGATCTTGCTTCATGTCTCTCCCTCACAGTTCACATGAATGAACAGTGTGTATGCTGTTTCCTAAAGGGGTTTGCATTGTTTTTCTTTAATTCTTATAATTCATTAATGTGGCATAATTGAATAGGACAATATTATTCTATAATTATTTTCCAATCAATCAGAAATATGCACACACTATAGAAAGGCAGACTTACCCTAAAAGTCCTAAGTCTTCAAGTACTAAGGTCATTACTTTCTGCGGATCCTGATATGGGTTGGCTGTGTCCCCACACAAACCTCATCTTGAATTCCCATGTGTTGTGGGAGGGACCCAGTGAGGGATGATTGAATCATGGGGCAGGTCTTTCCTGTGCTGTTCTCGTGATAGTGAGTGAGTCTCACAAGATCTGATGGTTTGTATAAGGGAGAGTTTCCCTGCACAAGCTCTCTTTTGCCTGCTGCCATCCATATAAGATGTGACTTGCTCCACCTTGCCTTCTGCCATGATTGTGAGGCTTCTCCAGCCACAAGGAACTATAAGTCCAATTAAATCTCCTTTCTTTGTAAATTGTCCAGCCTCAGGTATGTCTTTATGAGCAGGATAAAAACGGATTAATACAGTAAATTGGTACCAGGAATGGGAAGCTGCTGAAAAGATACCCAAAAATGTGGAAGCTCTTTGGAACTGGGTAACAGGAAGAGACTGAAAGAGTCTGGAGGGCTCAGAAGAAGAGAGACAAATGTGCAAAAGTTTGGAACTTCCTAGAGACTTGTTGAATGACTTTGACCAAAATCCTGATAGTGATATAGACAACGCCCAGGCTGAGGTGGTCTCAGATGGAGATGAGGAACTTGTTGGGAACTGGAGCAATGGTGACTCTGATTATGTTTTAGCAAGGAGACTGATGACATTTTGCCCTGGCCCTAGAGATTTGTGGAACTTTGAACTTGAGAGAGATGATTTAGGGTATATAGTGGAAGAAATTTCTAAGCAGCAAAGCAATCAAGAGATGACTTGGGTGCTGTTAAAGGCATTCACTTTTATAAAAGGAAGCAGAGCATAAAAATTCAGAAAATTTGCAGTCTGAAAATGTGATAGAAAAGAAAAACCCATTTGTTTTGAGAAGACATTCAAGCAGGCTGCAGAAATTTTCATAAGTAAGGAGGAGCTGAATGTTAATCCCAAGACAATGGGGAAAATGTCTCCAGGGCATGTCAGAGGTCTTCACAGTAGCCCCTCTCATCACAGTCCTGGAGGCCTAGGAGAAAATGGTTTATTGGGCCAGGCCCAGGGTCCCCATGCTGTGTGCAGTCTAGGGACTTGGTGCCTCTCTCCCAGCCACTCCAGTTGTGACTAAAAGGGGCCAAGGTATACCACGGGCTGTTGCTTCAGAGGGTGGAAACCTGTAGCCTTGGCAGCTTCTACATGGTATTTAGCCTGCAGGTACACAGAAGTCAAGAATTGAGGTTTTGGAACCTCTATCTAAATTTCAGAGGATGTATAGAAACGCCTGGATGCCCAAGCAAAAGTTTGCTGCAGAGGTGGGCTCTCATGGAAAACCTCTGCTAGGGCAGTGCAGAAGGGAAATTTGGGGTTGAGTGCCCCCACACAGAGTCTCTATTGGGGCACTGCTTAGCGGATCTGCGAGAAGGCGGCTGTCGTCCTCCAGACACCAGAATGTTAGATCCACCAACAGACTGCACTGTGTGCCTGGAAAAGCTGCAGGCACTCAATGCCAGCCCATGAAAGCAGCCAGTAGTGGGGCTATACCCTGCAAAGCCACAGGGACATAGATACCCAAGACCTTGGGAACCCATCTCTTGCATCAGTGTGACCTGGATGTGAGACATGGAGTCAAAGGAGGTCATTTTGGAGCTTCAAGATTTGACTGCCCTGCTGGATTTTGGACTTGCAAGGGGCCTGTAGCCCCTTTGTTTTGGCCAATTTCTCCCATTTAAGATGGCTGTATTTAGCCGATACCTGTATCCCTGTTGTATCTAGGAAGTAACTAACTTGCTTTGGATTTTACAGGCTGATAGGTGGAAGAGAATTGCCTTATCTTGGATGAGACTTTCAACTGTGGACTTTTGAGTTAATGCCGAAATGAGTTAAGACTTTGTGGGCCTCTTGACAAGGCGTGATTGGTTTTGAAATGTGAGGACATGAGATTTTGGAGGGGCCCGGGGCAGAATGATATGGTTTGCCAGTGTCCCCACCCAGATCTCATCTTGAATTTTGACGTGTTAGGGGAGGGACCCAGTGGAAGGTGATTGAATCATGGAGACAGGTCTTTCCCATGCTGTTCTTGTGATAGTGAGTGAGAGAGTCTCATGATATCTGATGGTTATTATAAAGGGGAGTTTTCCTGTACAAACTGTCTTTTTCCTGCTGTCCTCCACTTAAGATGTGACTTGCTCCTCCTTGCCTTCCACCATGATTGTGAGGCTTCCCCAACCACATGGAACTGTAATTCCAATCAAATCTCTTTCCTTTGTAAATTGCCCAGTCTTGGGTATGTCTTTATCAGCAGCATTAAAACAAACTAATACAGATCCCAACTTGCTAACCTTGATTAACTCTCTCTCTTCCAATCTCTTTTTCTCTCTCTGTCTCTGTCTCTCTTTCTCACCTTTTCTCTCTTTTCTTTATATCCTATTTTGTTGTCTTCAGATATACTTCCTCCTTGCCCTCTGTACTGTTGCACAATTCCTACCATTAGCTAAGGCTTTGAAAAGCATGTTCTAGGAAAATAACTAGCTTAGAAGCAATTTCTACTTTTGACTTCTAATAAAATTAATCCTAAGGCAAAAGGGTAAAGACAAATAAAGAAGGGGTACAAGGGAGTTTAGCTATATTTGTGTATGGTACACTTGAATATATAGATGTATAATTGAGTGGCTGGCCATACAGATATTAAAACAGTATTAATAAATCATTAAATTTTATTACCTCAATCTACTTTTCAGTCATTATCCACTGTATTTTGAGATATGGGGTTGGCAGATATTAAATAAGTAATTCTAGTGGAGTGCAATGGTAGTTATGAAAAGAGAGATGGGAGAACTCTTCACAAGCCTGTTTCCCAGAGTAAATAATGTTTATATGATATAACATAAGGCATATAATTACCTAAGCAAAATTAGAAAAGCAATATGAAGTTTAGGAGTGTCGCAAAGCAAGTTAAATTCCTTAGATCAGTAGTTCTCAAACTTTTTGGTCTCAACACTCCTCACATCTTTAAAAATTGTTGAGAATCACAAAATATTCTCAATCTTGTTTCTGTGAGTTATATCTGTTGGTATTTACATATTAAACATTAAAAATCAGAAATCTTTTAAATATTTCAATTTGTTTAAAAATAAAATCTCATTGCACATTAATTAACATATTCTTTGGAAAAATAACTATATTTTGTAAAAAGCAATGAAAAGGTGGCATTCTATTACATGTTTCCAATCTTTTCGATGTCTGGCTTCACAGAAGACAGGTGGATTCTCAAAGATTCTCAAATTCCCTAGAGAATAAATCAAATACAACATAGATTCTGTATTCAATCTTTGCAATATTACATATCATGTAGACTTTTAAAAATTTCAGACTTGTGAGTGAGAGTAAAAAAGGCAAGTAAAATTTTAATACTGCTGTGGAAGAAATTTTGACCATAGGGTCCTTCACAGAACAGTTCAGAGAAGCCCAGGGATCCTAGGGCCATGATTTGAAAAACCCCCCAAAATGGTAGCAAATATGAGGAGGTGGTTAGCATTGCATGATTCCTCTGCAGGTTGCAAGAAATTAAAGACTCACAGCTAAAACATTCCTTTATTCATCCTGGGAAGAATCAGCCTTCCAAAAGAAAACACAGTCTTCCTTCACATTCTTCACAAAATTTCACACTTCCTTCCACCTAGCTTTTACTGTCAAGTCTTCTCCCTTGAAATAAATCCATGTCTATTACAAGTAGAAGGATTTAAATGCTGCCACACTTATTAAATAGCGTTATATCACTGACACCATTCATTTCTTTGAGCTTGACTAGATTTCCAATCTTGACAGCAAGTCATCATAGAGCATTCACAATCAGTATTGCTACCTAAACTGTGACAGAAAAATTTAAGGATAGTTTAGTAGGAACACTTAAAGAAACGTGTGAGGATTTGATGGGAAGATTAAATGGCTTCTACTGAGATTTGAATAGGTGGTTTTACTAAAAATAATTATTCACAGTGAAATTGTAAAAGATAGTACTTATCTTTAACAGTGTGGAATGAATACAAAGGTATCAGCTTGGTATATCTAGCTTGGGATTTAAAGCAGAAGTTACGAAAATTCTGGAAAAACTGCAAACCTTTTAACAAATAACTACTTACCACCAAGACCAGTCTAATTCCAAGAGTTGGGAAAAAAAAAGTCGCCATTTTATGTAATATATCTATTCCTATAATGTTGTTAATAATGGGGAAATAAATAAAAACTGAATGATTGCAAGTGTTTCAATCTATATTAGTCTCAATTCTCAAATAGAGGTCAGAATTGAGAAATAATCAGGAGCAATTGATAAATAATTTCTTATCCCCATAATTTTTGAAAATAAGAGTTTCAAAGCAACATCCTTGAATGATTGTCATTTATGTCTTCATTCAACAAACACTGATTCTTATTTGATATCAACTGTTGTTTTAAACGAGAGATAAGATCTCCACTGCATCCTCAGTACCAAGTAAAGATATGTAACAGGTAATTAATAAAATATTTTGTTTGTTTTTTGTTTTTGTTTTTGAGATGGAGTTTTGCTCTTGTGGCGCAGTTTGGAGTGCAGTGGTGTGATCTCCGTTCACTGCAAATTCCATCCCCTGGGTTCAAGTGATTCTCCTGCCTTTCAGCCTCCTGAGAAGCTGAGATTACAGGTGCCACCACGCCCAGATAATTTTTGTATTTTTAATAGAGATGAGGTTTCACCATGTTGGCCAGGCTTGAACTCCTGACCCCAGGTGATCCATCTGCCTTGGCCTCCCAAAGTGCTGGGATCACAGGTGTGAGCCACCACGCCTGGCCAATAAAATTATTTTTAATGATTGGAGAACAAATCAAATACAACATAGCTCACCCTCTCAAAAAATTCAGGATCTACAAGAAGAAACAAAAGTATGTATACACTTGCATAAAATAAGAATACATAGAAGCAAAGGAAATAGAGTAGGTAATTCTGTGTTTGAGAAAAGTAGTACAGAAAGATTTAAAAGAGGAGGTGATAAATTTAAAAACCTTGAATATACATGGTTAAAATTATTTTTCCAATTTAACAAGGGGATGTGGAATTAAAATGATGAGAACCAAAGTTAGTTATAAAAAATATGTGGCATAAATAGGAAATTTTGACTTTTTAGTGATGCATATTTGCATAATACAGAAAGTTTAGTGAAGCTGGAAAGTTGAAAAAGGCCAGTTGGGACCAGCTTAAATTCCACTGTGAACTTTGAACAGTATTAAGTAGGTAGTGGGAATCCACTGAAATCTTTTAAGCAAGGAAGTGACAAGATTGGATGTATGTGCTAGAAAGATGACTCAGATAACCTTGAAGGTTGTACGGCAGTTGAGATGAAAAGTAATTGTAGTGGGCATTAATTAGCTTAATTTTGCTCCCAAATGCCTGAAATCCCTATGATTATAATTCAAAGGAAAGCCAGAGAGATATTCTTTCTCTCCATGGTCTGACATCAAGGATGAGAGCCCATGTCCTAGTTTTGAAAATCAGATGTTTTTACCAGAGCAAGTAATACGCAGGTGAATGTTCACAACAGGGCACTAACTATAGTCAGTTTCCAGCGGTGATGGTGGCCTTTTGACAGCAGTGGCAATGGATCCAGCTATCGTATCTCACATGTGTCTGTAGGATGAATTTGCTTATGATTTCTATGGCTAAGCTTTCCTTGGTTCCTGGTTGTTTGCTGAGATTCTCTTTAATCTTTCCATTTAGTCTGTGAAGTATCCCAGATTTTTTCAATTTATTTTTTTGCCTGTTTGTTTTATTTTGCCAGGATAGTTTTCAATTGCTTGGAACCAAGAACACTTTCTCACTGTTAACAGGTGGGCAATTCATTTAAATAATCAAGCTCAATACTTCAAAACCTCTTAGTTCACTTATTTCTGTAGCATGCTTCCAAATGGACTCCATTTCATTGACCTGTTTTAACCTTTTCTCTGTCACTAGAAATAATGTTCCCTATTGTAGCTACTTGAAGTGTGATGTAAGCACCATCAGCATTAGCACCCCCAAGGATATTGAAAATTCAGAATCTCAGGCAATTTATAGCCTCAGAAGTATACTGATATTGGAAGATTATTATCCAATGATTCTCATAAATATATTACAAACAGGCTAAACCCTACATAGAGACTGTAAGTATGAAATCTTGTGGGGAAAATGATATATTTAAACTTGTGTAACTTGAATGTTTTGGACTGAACATATATACCAGAAAAGAAGGAAGTCTTGAGTAAAAAGGTAAACATCCAGTAATTTCCTCTGAGATGGTGGTAATTTAATAAACATCAACATATTTACCCAAATTAGTTTCCAAGCATGCTTTTAATAAAATGGAATACCAAATTAAAACCTTTTGATGAACAAAGTCCACTTAAAAAACTCAGCTTATGATTAGTCTTTGAAATAATTTTCAAGGGCATAGTTCATACGACACTATAATTATGTATTTATGCACCTCTCTGTCCTAGTAGACATTAAAGGTTTTGGTAGTAGAGGCATTACCTTACTTATATTTTAATACTTTAGCCCAGAATTTTCAGAGATCTAGAAATTGGCCAATCAGTATTAATTGAAGGAAATCCGTAATTTTTCCCGTATTTTTTGCTTTTGTGATAATGTTTTGATAACAATGCATAAAAAAACTGATAAGATAATACCCCTGCTTCTCAGCAGCTAAGACGTTCATAATTGTGTATCAGCTACCATCAAACAAGTACAGTGTATGCAAATTGGTGTATTATTTCTGTTTCCGGATTTAGTTTTTCAACCAGAGTTGGTGAGTTCCTCATTCACAGAAAGCCCAATGGTTTCAATGTTCCCTTCAAAATTCATGTTGAAATTTAGTCCCTAATGTGGCAGTACTGAGAAGTAGACCTTTTAGGAGGTGATTGAATTATGATTACTCTGCCTTCATTAATAGATTAATTCATGGATTGATGGGTTCATGGATTTATGGGTCATCAAGGGAGTAACTGGTGGTTTAATAAGAAGAGAAAGAGAGATTTGAGATTGCATGTGACCACTTTGAGCCTCCTTGCCATTTGACATCCTGCACCACCTCGGGACTTTGCTCTGAGTCCTCAACAGTAAGAAGGCTCCCACAAGATATACACCCTCAATGTTACAGCCTCCAGAACTGTAATAAATAAATAAATTTTTGTTATAAATTACCCAGATTCTGGTATTCTGTTATAAGCAACGTAAAATGGACTAGGACACCCAATATGGTTCATACAAAAAATAGTTTTCTAGTTTCCTTTTAAAAGAGTTAAAAACTAGTGGATAAAGTCAGTGTAATAAACTATTTGGTAATGCCTTTATTTTCAAGGATCAGAAGGCTGTATTAGTTTTACCGTAATAGTGATGAATCACTCTGAATTCTTATTTTATAAAACAAGGGTTACGTATATATTAATGGGTTTATATGTTATGAGGAACACATATTATATCTTACTATATATGTAGAAACCTAATTTAACTAGCAACATAATCAAATGTTCACTAACATGGCATTCTAAATAGGGTTTTTATTGTATTAATGTTTTTATTTACATTTATAGATATTCCAACATTTTACAATGTGATTTACTTTATTTTCATTGTAATAAATCTTTTTGCCAACAATCAGATATTATGTACAGTTTATGTTTTGATTTATGAAGAATGATTTAATTTAGAAACATATAAAAGGTTAGGGCTTGGAGCTCATTAATCCTGAATATGAGCATTCGGACAAACTATCTCAAAAATTAGTTTTTAAGGAACCTAAACCATACAATGTATACTAAGACTTTTTTGTGCATTTTGTATCTTAGATAGGAAGGATAAAGTTTGCCTTGAAAAGCTGGCAATTTATATTGTGGAAAAATACATGGTAGACAAAATGCTATAAGAATAATGTGCTGTTTTGCCTTTTCGGCAATATATTTAAAAGTGAGTGCTGTCATTGTATTATATATCAATGCATTAGGCAGACTGATTCTCTGCATGAAGATGTTTAATTTAGGATGCAGATGGCACTTACCTTGTACAGTTTTCAGTGGGAGCACAACATTGCTTTATCAGCAAACTCATTTGGACAAGAAGATGTTTGTAGGGTAAAGTTTCTTTCACTTACATTCTAACAGAATGCTATGCTTTAAATCCATATTGACTTTGTTAACAGTGAAAAAGTATTAAATAACTTATGAGCTTGCTTGCATAAGTTAAGTCATTAACCTTTTTTCCAGAAAGTAAATTTACAATTAAAAATGACTCACGTATTTTTTGTTTCTGAGAACATCCAAGAGAAGTTGCAAAGATCCACACCAAAAACAGAAAGAATTGTATAAGCTCATGTTCCTACAGATATTACTAGAGCATCTGTGGTATATTGGAAATTATACTGGTTCTGCCATCTCACAAGCCTTTGCTGATAACCTCTTTGTGTCACTTTCTAATTTTAGCAAACAATACAATCTCTCTAAAGTTTTGATTGTTCAGTAAATACAATGGAATTAATAATACTTATTTTGTAGGATTATCCTGCCGGTCATGTGTATAACATCCTCCATGTTTTGGATGCTAATTTAAAAAGATTGCAAGAGACTCAATTTATCTTGAATATTCCAGTGCAGTTTTTATTAAGGGTAATTGGTTTTGGAATTATGTTTATTCTAAGAAAATATTAGTAAATAAATAAATAAATAGAGCGTATTTTTTAATCATACAATTTCTCCCATCATGACATTTTAATCTCTGAATGATAGCACTTTGTTTTATTGCAGTTTATTTCCAGGTCTGCCTCTCTCTCTAGATTATAAGCATAATGACTGAAGGTTAATAAATAATTTTATTGTTATGTCATAAGTTCTTGACATAAGATAGTGTTTCAGTTAATATTATTACCTTTAAAGAAAATAGTTTTTTTTTTTACTTTTATCATTAGGGTTTAGCAAAATTTTAAGACACAAGAAAAGAAAAACAAAAACAAAAATTTCTGAAAAAAACTGAATTGCTAATTGTTTTAATTGCTAAAAGTTTCCTCAGAATTTTCCACTTAAATGCTGTATTTAGAAAATGAAAAGTGTTCTTGAAAGGAAGTACAAGCACTAGCACACAAGAGGGATTTATTGCTTCAGCTGAAATTTTTGCAAGTTCAATATGAGAAAAGAAAAAATCCATTTTTTCATTATTATGTATAAATCTTATCAGTTAGGGATATGAGTAGGAAACTGTATTTTCAAAAAGAGATTGCAGACTTGTAAGTTACAAATATAGATAGAAAAGAAAGTGATGATAATTTAGTATGAGATTTTGTGGATTAGAGAAAGTTTATTGTGTACAAAATGCCCTAAGTAGCTGATATATATTCAGCAAAATTACATTGCCTCCTAATATGGTTTGGATCTGTGTCTCCACCCAAATTTCATTTTCAGTTATAGTCCTCAATGTTGTAGGAAAGGCCTGGTGATAGGTGATTGGATCATGAGGGAGGATTTCTCATGGTTGGTTTAGTACCATCCCCTTGGTACTGTCCTTGCAATAGTGCATGAGTTATTGGGAAATCTGGTCATTTAAATGTGTTTGTCACCTCCTCCATCTCTCTCTTGCTCCTCCTCTGCTCATGTGACATGCTTATTCCCTCTTAACCTTCTGCCATGATTGTAAGTTTCCTGAGGCCTCCGCAGAAGATAAGCAGATGCTAGCATCATGTTCTGTGTACAGCCTGAAAAACCATGAGCCAATTAAACCTCTTTATAGATTACCCAGTCTCAGGGTGATATGGTTTGGCTGTGTCCCCACCCAAATCTCATCTTGAATTGTAGCTCCCATAATCCCCGTATGTCATGGGAGGGACCCAGTGGGAGGAATTGAATCATGGAGGTGGGTTTTCCCCTGCTGTTCTCATGATAGTGAGTAAGTCTCACAAGATCTGGTGGCTTTATAAAAAGCAGCTCGTCTGCACACAGTCTCTTGCCTGCCACCATGTAAGATGTGCCTTTGCTCCTCCTTTGTCTTTCACCGTGATTGTGAAGCCTCCCCAGTCATGTGGAACTGTGAGTCCATTAAGCCTCTTTTTCTTTACAAATTATCCAGTCTCAGGTATTTCTTCATAGCAGTATGAAAAGGGATGGATGCAGAGGTAATTATACAATACAAGAATGGATCTTCCCTGGAATACACCTTCCCTGGAGGAAATTAAGAAAGGACCACAGAATTCTAGGTGGTCTAGGTACGACCACCTCTCATTTAGTGTTCAGAACTTCAGCATTGAAGCTCTAGTGTGGTCCCAGAGCTAGGAGGGAGCATCAGGAATGCTAGTACCTTGAATACGATCATCAATTTCCTAGATGTTATACCACATAAGAAGTTAAACAACTGTCTCAGAATTCTGCATACTTTTAACAAGGTCCACACCACTCCTTCCCTAAAACAATCTCAACGAATTATCTCTGAAACTATCTGTAATAACAATATTTAATCCTTTGATCACTATGTCAATTCCATCAAAATATCCTGGATTACCAGTTTGTTCTATATAACCTCTGTTGTCTATTCTCCAAAGGTGCTGACCCCATCTATCACAGTTTTTGTAATCCTAACATTCATTCAATGTACTTTCTGGAACTCTTGAAATCTTCAGCTTTCCAACTCAATATCTTTTTCTGTATCTTCTTACTCTAACACAAATTGAGTGGCTCCTTTTGCACCCTGACCTTCATATCATGAGGCCTGGGTGACATAGGTAGGTACATTTCTTGCATTTCACTATTATTTCCAGGATTTTCTCCTGCATTTCACCCTAAAAATCTAAAAGTTTTCAGCAAATTAAGCCACCCAATTCTACCTTGTGATCCTCCAAAGACTCTTCAACTACAACTTCTGATTCCTTGAAGATGTTAAATCCTGGCTCACTGCCACTCTGTGTAATCACTCCTGTCATAATTTTCAGTAATTCAAATATCCATGTGGATTATATCTCCAATAATTTAACATTTCAGTAATTTGATCTCTTTGCCTTCAATGATCTCATCTACCTCCCTTCCTAAGCAATGCATTCCTATGTTTATCCTACGTAACTACCTTAATCTCATTCTTACTGTAAATTCAGTTTCAAACCCCTTAATCTCTAACCACAGATTCTTAATAGCTCACTGTTTTAAATACTTCAACTCCAATAATATTTTCACACCACAAGTCCTAATTCACTGCCTTTCAAACCTCTGATCTCTTACTTCCCTCATTTTTAGCTTGAAGCAAAATTAATTATTATAATTACTTCCTTTCACATTTTAGTTCCCTTGGTCCTTTTTTGCTATTTCTTATTCACTCATAAAAACCATAACTTTAAAAAAACATAATCATGCTGACTCTTACCACTTTGAAATCATAACTGCTAACCTCAAGTTGATCTTTAATAATGTCAGCAATCTTTTTATTTTTAAGTAACTATAAATATATTTAATTCTGTTTTTTAATGTCATTTTACTATCTGACCTCAATAGCAGCAGATTGTACAGCATGATTGACTTTTCTGTCTTTTATGAAATGATTTACTTCAATTTGGCTAAGAAAATCAAGTGAAATTATTATTCTTTAGAATTTTAAGATATATGACCTTTCTTTTTTAATTTCAATTTTTATTTTAGATACAAGGGGTACATGTGAAGATTTATTACATGGGAATATTGCATGATGTTGAGGTTTGTTGTACTAATCCTGTCACCATGGTAGTGAGTGTTGTTTGAATAGGTAGCTTTTTAATCCAAGCCCCCTGCTTCCACCCTCCAATAGCCCACAGTGTCTGTTGTTCCCATATTTATGTCTATAATGTGCTCAATGCTTAGCTCCCACTTATAAATGAGAACATGTACTATTTGGTTGGTTTTCTGCTCCTACATTAATTTCCTTAGAATTATGACCTCCAGCACTATCCATGTTGCTGCAAAGACATGATTTCATTCTTTTTATATGGCTGTGAAGTTTTCCATGGTGTATATGTACCACATTTTCTTTATCCACTCTATCATCAATGGCCAACTAGGTTGATTCCATGTCTTTGCTATTGTGACTAGCACAGCAATGAAAATAGGAGTTCATGTGTTTTTGCTAGAATCATTTATTTCCTTTTGGGTATATACTCAGTAATGGGATTGCTGGGTTCAATTGTTGTTCTAAGTTATTTGAGGAAACTCCAAATTGGTTTCTACAGTGGTTGGGCTAATTCACCACCTACCAATGTATATAAGCATTCCCTTTTCTTGGCAGCTTCTTCCATTTGTTGTTTCTGACTGTTGTGAGATGGTATCTCATTGTGGTTTTGATATATATATTTCCCTGATTATTGGTGATGATGACCATTTTTTTCATATGTTTGTTGGTCACTTGTATGGTTTCTTTTGAGAAGTGTCTGTTCATGTCATTTGCCCATCTTTTAATGAGCTTATTTGGTTTTTTGCTTGTTGATTTAAGCTCCTTATAGATATTGGATGTTGGATCTTTGTTGGATGCATACTTTGTAAATATCTTCTCCCATCTGTAGGGTATCTGTTTGTTCAGTTGATAGTTTCTTTATTATGCAGAAGCTCTTTTGTTTAATTAGGTTTCACTTGCCAATTTTATTTTTTCTTGCAATTGCTTTTGGGGACTCAGCCAAAAATAATTTTCCAAGGCCAATGTCGAGAAGATTATTTCCTAGGATATCTTCTAGGATTTTTGTAATTTGAGGTCTCAAATTTAAATCTTTAATACCTTATGCATTAATATTTTGCATATGTTGAAAGGTAGGGATCCTGCTTCATTCTTCTGCATGTGGCTAGCCAGTTATCCCAGCATCATTTATTGAATAGGAAGCCACTTCCACACTGCTTGTTTTTGTCAGCTTTGTCAAAGATCAGATAGTTGTATGTGTGTGGCTTTATTTCTGAATTTTCTATTCTGTTTTATTGGTCTATATGTCTGTTTTTGTACTAGTATCCAGCTGTTTTAATTACTATGGCTTTATAGTATAATTGGAAGTCGAGTAATGTGATGCCTCCAGCTTTATTCTTTTTGCTTAGAATTGCTTTGACTATTTGAGCACTTCTTTGGTTCCATTAGAATTTTAGAATAGTTTTTTTTTAATTCTGTGAAGACAATGTTCATAATTTGATAGAAATAGCATTGAATTTGTAAATTGCTTTTGGCAGTTTGATCATTTATACAATATTTATTCCTCCAATCCATGAGCATGGAATGTTTTTGCACTTATTTGGCATGTCTCTGATTGCTTTCAGCAGTAGCTTGTTAACTCTCCTTGTAAAGATCTTTCACCTCCTTGGTTAGCTGTATTCCTATTTAGTTCATTTTCTTTGTGACTATCATAAGTATGTTTTTTATTTGTTTGTTTGTTTGTTTTTGAGACGGAGTCTTGCTCTGTCACCCCAGCTGGAGGGCAGTGGCACAATCTCGGCTCACTACAGCCTCTGCCCCCTGTATTCCAGCGATTCTCATGCCTCAGCCTCCCAAAGTTGGAATTATAGGCGCACGCCACCACGCCCGGCTAATTTTTGTATTTTTAGTAGAGACAGGGTTTTGCCATGTTGGCCAGGCTGGTCTCGAACTCCTGACCTCAGGTGATCTGCCTGCCTCAGCCTCCCAAAGTGCTAGGATTACAGGTGGTAGCCACTGCGCCCAGCCGGGATTGTGTTATTGATTCCACTCTCAGTCTGGATGTTGTTGGTGTATAGAAATGCTACTACCTTTTGTGCATTGATTTTGCATCCTGAAACATTTCTAAAGTCACTTGTGAATTCTAGGACTCTTTTGGCAGAGTGTTTAGGATTTTATAAGCATAGAATCATGTTAGCAGTGAAGAAAGTTTGACTGCTTCTTTTCCTATACGGTTGTCTTTTGTTTCTTTCTCTTGTCTGATTGCTGTGGCTAGGACTTCCAGTACTACATTGAGTAGGAGTGGTGAGAGTGGACATTCTTGTCTTACTGCAGTTCTCAAGAGGAGTGGTTCAAGCTTTTGCCCATTCAGCATGATGTTGGCTGTGGGTTTGTCATAGATAGCTCTTATTATTTTGAGGTTCCTTCATTGCATAGTCTCTTGAGGGTTTTTATCATGAAAGAATGTTGAATTTTATTAAAAGCTTTTCTGTGTCTATTGAGATGATCATATGGTTTTTGGTTTTTATTCTGTTTATATTGTAAATTACATTTATTGATTTGCATGTTTAGCCAGTGTTGCATCCCAGGAATAAAACCTACTCTATGGTGGTGTATTAACTTTTTGATGTGCTGCTAGATTTGATGTGCCAGTATTTCATTAAGAATTTTTGTACCTATGTTCATGAAGAGTATTGGTTGTAAGTTTTCCTCATTTTGTTGTGTCTCTGCCAGGATTTGTTATCAGGCTGATGCTAGCTTTTTAGAACAAGTTAGGGAGAAGCCCCTCCTCCTTCCATTTTTTGGAGAAGTTTGAGTAAGATTGGTATCAGTTCTTTATATATCTTGTAGAATTTGGCTGCAAATCTATCTAGTCCTGGGCTTTTTTTATTTTTTTTGGGTTGGTAGGTTCTTCACCACTGATTCAATTTCAGAAGCTGACATTGGTCTATTCAGGTTTTAATCTTTTCCTGATTCAATCTTGGGAGTTTGTGTGCTTCCAGAAATTTTTACATTTTCTCTAGATTTTCTAACTTGTATCCATAGAGTTGTTCATAGCAGTCTCTGAGGATCTACTATATTTCTGTAGGATCAGTTGCAACATCATCTTGTCATTTCTGATTGTGCTTATTTGTATTTTCTCTTTTTCTTTGTTACTCTAGCTAGAGGTATATCAATCTTATTTATTTTTCAAAAAAAACAACAACTCCTGGTTTTATTTGTATTTTGTATTCATTTGTGCATCTCATTTTCATTAACATCTTACCTAATTTTAGTTATTTCTTTTCTTACGCTAGCTTTGAGGTTGGTTTGTTCTTCCTTTAAGCACAATGCCAGATTGTTCATTTGAAACCTTCTAACTTCTTGATAAAGGCATTTAGGGCTATGTAATTTCTTCTTACCATTGCTTTGACTGCATTTGAGAGATTTTGGTTGTGTTCCTGTTTTCATTGACATCAAAGAATTATTTTTATTTCTAACTTAATTTTGATATTTGGCCAGGAGATACTCAGGGGTAAGTTGTTTAATTTTAATGTATGTGTATAATTTTGAGGGATGTCCTTGGTATTCATTTCTATTTTGATTGCACTGTAGTCCAGGAGTGTGCTTGGTATGATTTCTCTTTTTTTAAAATTTATTGAGGCTTGCTTTATGACCAAGTATGTGGTCGGTCTTAGAATATGTTCCCTGTGGAGATAAGAAGAATGTATATTCCATGGTTGTTGGGTAGAGTGTTCTGTAGATGTCTACCATGTCCAGTTGGTCAAGGGTTGAATTTAAGTTTAAAGTTTCTTTCTTAGTTTTTTGCCTCCATGATCTGTCTAAAACACTGTCAGTTGAGTGCTGAAGTCTCCCACTATTAATGCATGATTGTCCAGGTCTTTTTATAGGACAAGAAAAAGATGTTTTATCAATCTCGGTGCTCTAATGTTGAGTGAGTATATATTTAGGGTAGTAAGGCTTCTCGTTGGATTGTATCTTTTATCATTGTGTAATTCCCTTCATTATCCTTAGTTTTTATTGGTTTAAAGTCTGTTTTATCTGATATAAGAATAGAGATGCCTGCTCTTTTTCTTTTCTGTTTGTATGGTAAATCTTACTCCACCCTTTTACTTTGAGCCCCTGGGTGTCATTACATTTGGGTCTTTTGAAGACAACAGATGGTTGGGTCTTGTTCTTTTATCCCTTAAAGTCACTCTGTCTTTTAAGTGGGGACATTTAGTCCATTTACATTCAAGGTTAGTATTGATATGTGTGATTTTTATCCTTCGATTGTATTATTAGCTGGTTGTTATGCAGACTTGATTGCATAATTGCTTTATAGTACCTGTAGACTATGTGCTTAGGTGTGTGCTTTTGTGTTAGCATGTGTCATTCATTTGAATTCATGTTGAGTGCTCCCTTATGAACCACTTGGAAGCCAGGTCTAATTGAAATGAATTGTCAGAGAAGGATTTTATTTCTCCTTCACTTATGAAGCTTAGTGTGGCAGGATATGAATTTCTTGGTTGGAATTTCTTTTCTTTATGGACACAGGAAATAGGCCCCCAACCTCCTCTGGTTTGTAAGGTTTCTGCTAAGAGGGCTGCTGCTAGGCTGATAGGGTCCCCTGTGTAGGTTACCTGCCCCTTCTCTCTAGCTGCCTTGTTTTTCTTTTTCTTTGGCATAGACCTTGGTTAATCTGAAGACTATGTGTCTTGGGGATGGTTATCTTGTGTAGTACCTGGCTGGGGTTCTCTGTATTTCTCAGATTTTCATATAATCCTCTTCAGTGAGATTAGAGAAATTTTCATGCACGATACTCTCAAGTATACTTTCCAAGCTATTTATTCTGTCTTCTCTCTCTCTGGAATGCTGATGAGTTTTAGATTTGGTCTCTTTACATAATCCCATATTTCTGGGAGGTTTTGTTCTTTTTTCTTAATTCTTTTTTCCTTACTTTTGTCTGACTGAGCTAATTCAAAGAACCGGTGTTTGAGCTCTGAGATTCTTTCCTCAGTTTAGTCTGTTCTGCTGTTAATACTTCCAACTGTATTATGAAATTCTTGTAATGAATTCTTCAGCTCAAGAAGCTGAGCTTGAGTCTTTGTTAAAATGGGAATTATGTCTTTCATCTCTTGAATCATTTTACTGTATTTCTTGATTCCTTGGACTGAGTTTCAACTTTCTCTTAGATCATGATGAGGTTCCTAGTGATTCAGATTCTGAATTCCACGTCTGTCATTTCAGATAATTTAGTCTTGTTAAGAACTATTGCTGGGGAGTTAGTGGCTTGTTTGGAGGCATAGGGGCATCTGGCTTTTTGAATTGTCACAGTTCTTGTGCTGATTCTTTCATCTGGGAGGGCTGACATTCCTTTTATTGTGGAATAAATCAACTATAGTCTATTGACCTCATTTCTGGAAGTTTTCAGATGACGAAGCTCTGTACAGAGTCTTTGTTGTAGAATTCTTGCTCTTGGTTTTGCAGGAGAAGAGTTAGTAAAGTGATTTCTGGTTTTGTAGTTGGGCTGTGATCCAGCAGATGGTGCTTGAGAGCAATGGGCAGTAGATAGGGTTTACTTTTGTTGTTGTTAGGCCTCTTGGGCCACAGGGCTCCATTGGAGAGAGGTCTGACAGGAAAATAAGCTACATCTTTATTGGAGTAACCCTGGAGGGAAGTATGGCTAGGCTCCACACCGACTTCTGAACCTGTGCAATGCAGCCTTCTCAGTTTTCTGAGAGTGTGGGCTCCTCCCCGTTTCAAGTGCCAAGCACAGATCCCATTTTGGCACTCCTAAGCTGCAGGCCACAGTCCTGGGGTGTGAGGACATGCTGGCTGCTTCTTCTTCTGAATGCTTGTGGTTGGGTTCCTGGTACAGTGTGGGATCTGAAGGGTTCCCAGGCTGCCAGGATGCACTCAGGTGAAACAAAGCACCTAGGCTGGGCAGCAGAGGCTACACTGGGTACGCATTCTTATGGAGTGGCCAGGCAAGGACCATGGGAGGGGCTGGTGAACAGACAGGTCTGCAGGACAGATGTGCCTCAGTCCTGTGAGGAAGCTGGTCCTGCTTTCTCCCTGGTTGTTAGCTGGGGCCCGGACCTCTCAGTGGGAGGGAGGCAGGGAGCCCTCGTGGGTGGGCACTCATGGCCAGGCTCTGCCAGAACTCACCTGTGCTCAAAGAATCTCAGCTCTCTGCCTACTGCAGTTCTATCTTCATCTAATATCTTCATCTAATATCCATGGATATCCCCTTGTCAGCTCACATGTCTGTGGGGATGTGGGATCTCCTGCAGCTAGGATACCAGAGGTCCCTAGTGAGAGTGGGCAGTTCCCCAGTCATTTAACTCACCACTTCCCCAAGCACCATCCAGTCACCCCATATAGGGTCCTCTGCTTCCTCCCTTTTTAGCCTTAGCAACTGCATCTTTTCTCCATCAATATTTTGCATGTTCTCTCTGAAAATCTGTTAAAATTTTGTTGGTGTAGTTACAATCACGGTCTTTCTGTAGAAAAAGGTTCCCAGCTGCATCTAGTTGGCCATCTTGGAGAAAGTCCCAACGCCAACAATCTTACTGCATTTGCCTATTTCAGTCCCACTTCCACTCTCTTAGATTTCAATTTTATGAGTTCTTTAGTCATATTCAACTGCAATTCCTCCTACTCAAAACTCAAACTTCTTTGATGACCTAGTATCTTTTGAAGCTTGAAATGTACATTTGGACAGCTCTTTCCTAAGCTCAAATCCTTGTTTGCTCATCTACTTAAATCCATGGTCACTCTTGAAGTATACCCTTACTATAGATAAACTGTCCTTGATGTTAACTAAAGCACATGTGTACTAGATCTATGTGTACTAGATCCATGTGTACTAGATGCCATCTTCTGATGTATTTTTAAAGAATATTTCACCAGCAATTCTCCCACTTAATTTGAATCATCAGTTTTCACTCCCAGTTGGATCATTTTTATTAGAATATAAACATATCCTGTATTATCCATTAAAAAATATAAAATGTTCTTGATTCTATAGTTTTCTCTAACCTTCTACCCTATTTCTCTGCGTGCATATACAGAAAAATTGGTTGTCCTGCTTTTTTCCATCATTCTTTTGTAAAGCTTTAAATTTAGAAGTTACTAAATTTAACATAAATAAAATCATTAAACTAATATGTATCTTAAATAATTTTAGCACAAACCAGCTTATAACTACTATACAAGTCAGGAAATAGAACCTTGCCTGACTTTCAGAAGCCTTTCATAATACTCCCTCAATGACAAATGCTTCTTTCTATCCTAATTGCTATTTTCACTCTAATAGTAACACATTTTTACATTTTTGCCACAGTTTATTTTTTTTTAATCATCTTCATATTAGGTTTGTCCTCACATTCTATATAGATGTTCTTTTGAAATTTACCAATGACCTACATGTTGCTAAACTGAATGAATCCTCCTGTAAGTAACTAGATCAGTATTTGACTATTAATATATATATATTATTTATTTTTCATGAATATCACACACTTCTTTTCCTCCGTACTCTACTGATTCTCCTTTTTTTTAATTCTCATTTTACTGGCATTTTTATTATTGCGGTAAAAATGTCCAACATTGCTAATGTTGCTTTTGCTTGAGTCCTCTCATTCTTAGGTAGTCTAGCTAAAGATTTGTCAATTTTGTTAATTTTTTCAAAAAACAACCTTTACATTTATTGATTTTGTTCTGTTTTTATATTATCTATTTTATTTCTGCTCTAATCTTTATTATTTCCTTCTTGCTGCTAACGTTGCTAAATCATATAAAGTTTTGTATACTGTATTTTTGTGTTTGTCTCAAGATGTTGTCTAAGTCTCTAGTAATTTATTGGTAGTTAAACCACATACTGTTTAAAAGTATGTTGTTTAGCTGGCTGGGCACAGAGGCTCATGCTGGTAATCCCAGCACTTGGTGGGCCGAGGTGGGCAGGTCACTTGAGCTCAGGAGTTCCAGACCAGCCTGGACAACATAGTGAAACTCCATCTCTACTAAAAATACAAAAATTAGCTGGCCATGGTGGCCTACATCTGTGGTCCCAGCTCCTCCTTAGTAGGAGGCTAAGGTTGAAGCCTGGGAGATAGAGGTTACAGTGGGCCAAAATTGTGCCACTGCACTCCAGCCTGTTGACAGAGTGAGACCTTCTCTCTCGCTCTCTTTCTCTCTCTCTCTCTCACACACACACACACACGTATGTTGTTTAATATTTACGTTTGTTAATTTTCCAGTTTTCTCCTGGTATTAATTTCTAATTTCATTCCATTGTGCTTGGAAAAGATATTTAATATGATTTCAATCATCTTAAATTTGTAAGACTGGTTTTGTGACCTAACATGTGATCTTTCCTGGAGAAATTTTAATATCAGTTTGAGGAAAAAACAATGAATTCTGCTGCTGTTTGGTGGAAGTTCTGTATATGTCTATTAGGTTCAGTTGGTCTGTAGTGTTATTCAAATGCTCTCTTTATTTTCTGGTGGTTCTATCCATAATTAAAGTAGGATAACAAAATTTCAAACTCTTTTTGTATTTCTACCTATTTCTCACTTCAGTTCTGCCAATATTTGCTTTTATATTTTGGTGTCTGAATATATACATGTAATATGTGCATGTGTATGTGTGTGTGCACGTGTATGTGTGCATAATATCTTTATAATTATATCTTCCTGGTGAATTTTTTTTTTATCATTAATGTCCTTCTTTGTCTTTTGTGAAATTTTTTGATTTTTCAACTATTTTTTTCCGATGTAAGTTGTCAAGCCTGTCCCGCAGACCCTGGCCAAGTGACAGATGAAAGGAGTACTTAGACACAGGTATCCAGTGAAAGGATGGGCTAGGGGACTACCAGCACCAGGGGCCGAAGACAGTTAGCAATCTCGATAAGCCAGAGCTGCTTATATTTATTCAGCACAGATTTAATGACAAAGGCTTGGAGCTAACACAACTTGTAGATAATTAACATTGTTGTCCCCCCTTGCAGGGAGCAGTCTTGTGCATGGATGATCAAAGGTTGGTTTCCGGAAAATAAAAGTAAATAAACTTATCTATATAAATTCCCCTGCATTCCCTTGCACCTACTTTTCGCCCTCTACCTCAGGGTAAGAGAATTAGCTGCCTTCAGCCTTTATTCTCTCCTTAAACTTTGCAAAACCTCCTGGCCTTCCAAGAAGGTTTCTGTCTTTCCCTGTAACTTTTCTTACAAATTTTCCACCACCCTGATCGATCTCCTACAATAAGTATGATCTTTCCTGCTTTCCTTTTGTTAGCATTTGCATGGAATGTCTTTTTTAATCTAGTCACTTTCAGATCCTTTATGTCTTTAAATTTAAAGGAGTCTCTTACGGACCACATAGAGTTGGGTCTTGTTTTATATCCACTCAGTCACTATGACTTTTGATTGGGGAGTTTGTTTATATTTAAAGTAATTATTAATAGCAAATGTCTTGCTGTTTTGTTAATTAATTTTATCATCTGATAATTTTTTGCCCATCTTTTCCTCTCCTGCTGTTTCCTTTGTGTTTCATTCATGTTTTTTTTTCTTTCTGGTAATATGTTTTGATTTTTCTTTAATTTTCTTTGGTATATAGTGAGCTGTGTTCACACTACTGTACGTCAACCTGGGCAATGGAGTGAGACTCTGCCTCAAAAAAATATATATATGGTATATATATAATGATATATATAAAATATATATGGTATATAAATGGTATATATAAAATATATATGGTATATATGCACTATATATATACACACTATATATACTATATATACACACTATATAGTGTGTGTATATATACCATATATATTTTATATATACCATTATATATACCATATGTATTTTATATATACCATTATATACCATATATATTTTATATATACCATTATATATATACCATATATATTTTATATATACCATTATATATACCATATATATATTTTATATATACCATTACATATATACCATATATATATTTTATATATACCATTGTACATATACCATATATATATTTTTTGAGGCAGGGTCTCACTCCATTGCTCAGGTTGAAGTACAGTGGTGTGAACACAGCTCACTGCAGCCTCCTGGGCTCAAGTGATCCTCCTGTCTCAGCTTCCCAAGTAGCATTGTAGCTGGGACTTACAGGTATGCGCCACCACATCCAGCTGATTTTTGTACTTTTTGTAGCTCTCTATGTTGCTCAGGCTGGTCTTGAACTCCTGGGCTCAAGCAATCTTCCTGCCTTGTTCTCCCAACTTCTGGGATTACAGGTATGTGCCACCATGCCCAGCTGTGTGTATCTTTTGCAGGTTTTTTTTTTTTCCTGTGGTTACCATGACACTTTCATAAAACAGCAATCTATTTTACACCGATGTCAACTTAGCTTTAATTGCATACGAATATTGTACTCAATTACTTCCACAGTCCACTATTTATATTATTGATGTCACAAATTATATCTTTTTATATTATTTATCCATTTATATATTATACAGTTTAAACTATTTTTAGTCTTTTTGCTTTTTAAATTCTATACCAAAATTCAAAATGATTTACACACTACCATTACAATATTACAGTATACTTTATTTGTCTACATATTTACCTTTATCAGAAAGCTTATAGGTACTCTTATACTTACATGTGCCTTCATGTTGCTATCTACTGTCCTTTCTTTTTGACTTGAAAGGTGACTTTTAGCTAATTGTAAGCCAGATATGTGGTAATAAATTCTCCCAGCTTTTTTTTTTTATCTGGGAGGGTTTTTATTTCTCCTTCATTTTTGAAGGACAGTTTTTCCAGATATAATATTCTTGCTTGGCTGATTTTTTTCTCTTTTCAATGTAAATGAAATTTCATAATTCCACTTCATTCTGTCCTGCAAGATTTTTACTGAAAATTTTGCTGATTGCGATTTTATGAACAAGAGTTCCTTTGTAGATGATGATTCTCTCCTGTTTTGCTACTTGCAAAATACTGTCTTTGAATTTTGACAGTTTGATTATAATATGGCTCAGTGTAGTTCATTCTATTTAGCATCTACTGGTCTTGAATCTGGATGTCCGTTTTCTTTCCCAGATTTGGGAAATGTGTGGCCGCTATTTCTGTAAATATGCTTTCTATCCTTTTATCTCTCTCTTTATTTTCTGGGATGCTATAATGTGCACATTGCTATGCTTCATGATGTCTCATTCTTCTTCATTCATTTTTCTTCTTGCTTCTCTGACTGGATGATTTTAAATAACCTGTCTTTGAATTTGCCATTTTTTTCTTCTGTTAAGTCTACTGCTGAAATTTCACTAAATTTCAATTCAGCTTTTATATTATTCCAAGCTAAAATCTGTTTGGTTCTTTTACCTTTTTAATGTTTTCTATTTGTTGAAATTTTAATTTTATTCATATATCATTTTCCTAAGCCAATTGAGCATCTTATGAAAATAAATTTGAATTATTTGTTAGGTAACTTGTAGACCTCCATTTCTTTATAGACATTTGCTGGAGATTTAGTTTGTTCCTCTGATTGTGCCATGATTTCCTCTTTCTACGTGTCTTATAATTTTGTGTTGTTATCTCCACATTTGAATAAAACAGCAACCTCTCCTACCTAGACTTTACAGCCTAGCTTCATACAGGAAAATATCTTTGAAAATCAGTCTGGGTATAGATTCTGGAAATGTCTCAACTATTTTCTGGGGATACATCTTCTCAGGTTTGTGCATGTGAATGCCCAACTACAGAGGTTTCCTTTACTGGTTTCTCTTTTCAGGAGCTCATAAGCTATTGTGTTCTCAGGTTTTTATTTGCAGCAGTATCACAGGTTCTCTGGAGCAGCAACGGCTACTTCTTTTTTGTCCTCAGCAACTCCCAAGCATGTAGAGTATATTAGGTGTCATTAGCACTCCAAGACAGGCCAGATAGCAACAAATTCCTTTGATGCCCCTGGAAAAGCTAAAACACTGGATGGATGTTCCAACTCTCCCCTCACCACTCCCCACCCAGGGAGAAACTGGAATTCTTTGGCTTCCCACTCACTCAGTGCTGTATCAGGAGGAGGGGCTCTCACAGATGCACGCCTATATTCAAAACTGTGGCTTTTTTTTTTTCTTTCTCAGCAGCCTCTAGCTTCAGACAATATAGAAATCCATCACTTGTTTATTCCTCTGAAAAGTCAGAATGTTGGAAGTACAGCCAAGTCTTTTCCTTCCCAGGGAGGAGGCTGGAGTTGGAAATTTCTTCCCTATTGTACCTTGTTCCATGGGAAGCAGCTCTATGGAGTGGGCCCCACAAATTTCCTGCCAGCTTTGATGCAGCTGTTTTTCTGTTTGCCTGGGATAAAGGAACCTATTAATTGGTTTATGGATTTCTCACGAAGGAGGTTGGTCTTTGTATTATTGTTAATTAGGCGTCTCACGTCTCACTCACAGAAAAGAGGTTTCTGTTCTGCCATCTGCTTAACGTCATACTCTTATTGACATTTTTTACTTTGGTATGATCCAAAATCCAGTCATTGGGCATTTTACTTCATTCACACTTACTCTCTTAGTAATCTCAAACATTTCATAATTTAAATTTTATCTATTAATTGATACCTTATAAATGTATATCTCGATGAACACTAGTCATATATTTTCAATTACCTATTGACCATTCTAGAGATAGATGAATAATAAGTACTTTAAACTTAGCATACTCAATACTGAAATTTTGTATCCCTGATAGTAAAAACTTGAATCTCCTGTAGTTTTATTTACTTTCATAAGCAATATTTTATTCTTCTCTTTATTCATCCAGCATGCTTGGAGTCATCTAAAATTCCTTAATTTCTCTCAAATCCAACATCCAGTCTGTCAGAAAATCCTGTTGAAAATATAAAGGTAATATAAATATTTTTAGAATCTCGCTATAGCTTTTTGAATTGTTTGCTTGCATGTTCCATTTCCTTTCCTCACATTAATATTCCATACAACAGCTAGAGTTATCTATTTAAAATATGTCAGATAGTGTCATCACTCTGCTCAAAACTACTGAATCCTTAAAATAGCCTACAAGGATTCTGAAGATTTTTCACCTCTCTCCTACTTCTGACTTTACTGCTCTAACAACATCTCTAATTACTATTCTCTTACTAACTACTGGCCAGAATATAACCTTCTAGCTGTTTTTCAGATATATCATGTGTACTCCCAGCTAATGGACTTTGCAATTATTGTTCCTTTGACCTAAAATGTTCTTCCACCTCATTGACTGTCTTCTCTTAACAAATTGCTCAAGTGTCAATGAAGATGAAGTCTTCACTGACCACTATATTTTATCTAAGTCCCCATTTTAGAGAGTTCCTTATCTTCCTATTTTTTTTTTCAACTCACTTTTTGGCATCTATTTTTATAATTTAATTAACCTTATTGATAACTTACCTAATAAAATATACCCATATTACGTTGTGAGTCCTATGAGTTTTGACAAATATACACACCTATATGCATCAGCAAAATCAAGATACAGAATGTTTCAATAATATAAAATGTCCCCTTATGCCTCACTGCAGTCAAAAGCCCCCAAATTCTTGGCCCTCAGTAACCACTCATCTGATATTTGCATTTCTAGGTTTTCATATAAAGGGAATCATGTAGTCTATAAAGTTTTCTTTCTGTTTTCTTTGGCTAAATGTAAGGTTTTTATATTTATTAGTGTTGTGTGTAATAATTGGGTTTAAAATGTTAATTAGCCTTTCAATATATGGATATATGTATATATCATAATTTTACTTATTTTGCTCTTGATGGACATTTGTTTTAAGTTGAATGTGGGGATATTATGAATGAAGCTGCTACAAGTATCTAGGTACAAATTTTTTTAAATATGTTTGCTTTTGATAATTAGGGGTGGAATTTCTGTGTCTCATGGTAAATTAACTTTTTAAAAAGCAGCAAAATGTTTTCTAAAGTGGTTGTACCATTTTTTATTCCCCATTGCAACATATTAATATCCCAGTTGCCCCAAGTCCATATCAACAATTGATTTTGCCAGGCTGTTTTGTTTTAGCCTCTTTAGTGGATGTGTATGATATCTCTGTGGTTTTGATTTGCATTTCTCTAATAGCTAAAAATATTGAGCATGTTTGAAATGTTAAATCTGATTACTTATCTTCTTTCATGAATTGCCTATCCAAATATTTACCCACTTTGTAGTTTTCTGCTATTTTCTTATCATTGAGATATTGGAGATTTTTATCATCTTAATAAAAGTCAGATATATATTTTCTTCAAGTTTATGTCTTACTTTTTCATTTTCATAATAGTGTCTATTAATTAGTCGAAGTTTAAACAATTTTTAAAAAATTTTTATGACTTGTGCCTTTTGAGTCCCATTTAGGAATGGGACTAAATGGGCCCATTTAGTTGGCCTATGCAAAGGTCACAATTTTTTTCCCTTGAGTTTTTTTATTTTTCTGGGAATTTTGTAATTTGGGGTTTTTACATTTTTTTCTTTAATGCTTTTTTGTTGTTGTTGCTGTTGTTGAGACATGGTGTCGCTCTGTCACTCTGGTTGGAGTGCAGTCACGCAATCATGGCTCACTACGACTGCTGCTTCCTGGGCTCAAGTGATCTTACCACCTCAGCCTCCCAAGTAGCTGGGACTACAAGTGCATGCCACTATATGTGGCTAATTTTTGTAAGTTTTGTAGAGACAGGCTTTCACTATGTTGCCCAGGCTAGTCTCAAACCCCTGAGCTCTAGCCATCCTCCTGCCTCAGCTTCCCGAAGCGCTGGGATTACAGGCATGAGCCACAATAGGCTGCATTTTTACTTTGACAACATATGTGTATTCAGTTACTCCAGGACTATTTGTTAAAAAGACAATCATTTCTCAATTAAGTTAGTTTGATTCCTTTGGTGAAATAAAATTGGCACTTATGTTGTGAGTTTATTTCTGTACTCTCTAATCTCTTTCACTGACGTATATGACTATGTATTTGCCTATATCATATTATCTTGATCACTCCAGATGAGTACTAAATCCTGAAATCAGCTAGTGGAAAAATGATAGTGTTGTTTATCTTTTTTTTTTTTTTTTTTTTTTTGAGATGGAGTCTCACTTTGTTGCTCAGCCGGGAGTGCAGTGTGGCGCGATCTCTGCTCATGGCAACCTTCGCCTCCTGAATTCAAGATATCCTCCTTCTTCAACCTCCGGAGTAGCTGGGATTACAGGCATGTGCTACCATGCCTGGCTAATTTTGTATTTTAATAGAGACAAGATTTCACCATGTTGGCCAGGCTGGTCTCAAACTCCTGACCTCAGGTGATCTGCCTGCCTCGGCCTCCCAAAGTGCTGGGATCACAAGCATGAGCCACTGCATCTGGCCATTTATCTTTTCAAACAATAATGTTGGTGATTCCTGGTCCTTTGCATTTCCATTTATGATAGGTAGATACTAAGATGCTCTGCTATGATCCTCGCCTCCTGGCATTCATAGCCCTGTGAAAAACACACACTCTAGGCTGGGCGCGGTGGCTCATTCTTGTAATCCCAGCACTTTGGGAGGCCGAGGCGGGCAGATCACGAAGTCAGGAGATCGAGACCATCCTGGCTAACACAGTTACAGTGAAACCCCATCTCTACTAAAAATACAAAAACTTAGCTGGGTGTGGTGGTGCACGCCTATAATAACAGCTACTCGGGAGGCTGAGGAGGGATAATGGCATGAACCTGGGAGGCAGAAATTGCAGTGAGCAGAGATTGCGCCACTGCCCTCCAGCCTGGGCGACAGAGCAAGACTCTGTCTAAAAAAAAACAACAACAACAAAACAAACAAACAAAAAAAAACCACATGCACTCTAATTGAAATGAAGATGTTATAATCATTAATTACAAAAGAATGAATAGTCTTGCTAGCAACTTCTTTTTCTTGCACATTTTTATGAAACAAGTTGTCTTGTGAGGGAGGCTCTGTGGCAGGGAATTGAGGATGGCCTTTAGCCAACAACCAGCTAGGAACTGAGGCCCTTGTTTTAATAGCCCACAAAGGAAATGAATTCTACCAACAACCTCATAAGTAATACTAAAAATACATCTTTTCCTTGGTGAATATTCAGATGAGATGGCAGTCCTGGCTGGCACCTTGATTGAATCCAGAGATATGCTGAGACAGAGGAAAAGCTAAGCAGTAACCTTTATTCCTGACACACAATTTATGAGAAAATAAATGTGCAATGTTTTAAGCTGGTAAGTTTGTGGTAATTTCTTATACAGCAATAGATGACAAATATAGCATGTAAGTTTTAGAAACAAGTTAACAATTTTTTTCTTTATTAGTCTTGCTAGCGGTCTATCAATTTTGTTGATCCTTTCAAAAAACCAGCTCCTGGATTCATTAATTTTTTGAAGGGTTTTTTGTGTCTCTATTCCCTTCAGTTCTGCTCTGATTTTAGTTATTTCTTGCCTTCTGCTAGCTTTTGAATGTGTTTGCTCTTGCTTTTCTAGTTCTTTTCATTGTGATGTTAGGGTGTCAATTTTGGGTCTTTCCTGCTTTCTCTTGTGGGCATTTGGTGCTATAAATTTCCCTCTACACACTGCTTTGAATGCGTCCCAGAGATTCTGGTATGTTGTGTCTTTGTTCTCATTGGTTTCAAAGAACATCTTTATTTCTGCCTTCATTTCGTTATGTACCCAGTAGTCATTCAGGAGCAGGTTGTTCAGTTTCCATGTAGTTGAGCGGTTTTGAGTGAGTTTCTTAATCCTGAGTTCTAGTTTGATTGCACTGTGGTCTGAGAGACAGTTTGTTATAATTCCTGTTCTTTTACATTTGCTGAGGAGTGCTTTACTTCCAACTATGTGGTCAATTTTGGAATAGGTGTGGTGTAGTGCTGAAAAAAATGTATATTCTGTTGATTTGGGGTGGAGAGTTCTGTAGATGTCTATTAGGTCCGCTTGGTGCAGAGCTGAGTTCAATTCCTGGGTATCCTTGTTGACTTTCTGTCTCGTTGATCTGTCTAATGTTGACAGTGGGGTGTTAAAGTCTCCCATTATTATTGTGTGGGAGTCTAAGTCTCTTTGTAGGTCACTCAGGACTTGCTTTATGAATCTGGGTGCTCCTGTATTGGGTGCATATATATTTAGGATAGTTAGCTCTTCTTGTTGAATTGATCCCTTTACCATTATGTAATGGCCTTCTTTGTCTCTTTTGATCTTTGTTGGTTTAAAGTCTGTTTTATCAGACTAGGATTGCAACCCCTGCCTTTTTTTGTTTTCCATTTGCTTGGTAGATCTTCCTCCATCCTTTTATTTTGAGCCTATGTGTGTCTCTGCACGTGAGATGGGTTTCCTGAATACAGCACACTGATGGGTCTTGACTCTTTATCCAATTTGCCAGTCTGTGTCTTTTAACTGGAGCATTTAGTCCATTTACATTTAAAGTTAATATTGTTATGTGTGAATTTGATCCTGTCATTATGATGTTAGCTGGTTATTTTGCTCGTTAGTTGATGCAGTTTCTTCCTAATCTCGATGGTCTTTACATTTTGGCATGATTTTGCAGCAGCTGGTACTGGTTGTGCCTTTCCATGTTTAGCACTTCCTTCAGGAGCTCTTTTAGGGCAGGCCTGGTGGTGACAAAATCTCTCAGCATTTGCTTGTCTGTAAAGTATTTTATTTCTCCTTCACTTATGAAGCTTAGTTTGGCTGGATATGAAATTCTGGGTTGAAAAGTATTTTATTCAAAATAACTTATTTCATTAAAAGGATTGCTCTTTATCTTTAAATCAATGTGGAAAGAATGGTAACACTAAAATGTTTAGTTGTCCAATCCAGTAACACGGTGGGGTTTCCCATTTATTTGAAACTTCTTTAACTTCTCAAAGCCATATTTTATACTTTTCAGAATATAGGTTTTGCACACATTGAGTCAAATATTTAGGTAAGTCTTTACCTGTTTTGATGCTATTTCAAATGACAAATCTAAACTTTCTTTTCCCATTAATCATTGCTCATTTATAAAAATACAATAGATTTTTTTTACTCATCTTGTATAATATTGTATTACAAAATTCATTTATCAGTAACAATTTTTTGAATACATATTTTTGTTTTTTAAGCATATAATTATGTCAACAAAAATACAAAGTCTTACTTTTATCTACAGAGTATTCATCTTATTATACACAAGCTTCACAATATTTATCTTATTTTAAATGTGCACCTTTAACCTATCACAATTTAAACAAGTTTACATAGGTCTTTGTTATAGACTAAATGTTTATGTCTCTCCAAAATGCAGCTGTTGAAATCCTAACCACTTGGTGTCTCTCCCAAAATTCATTTGTTGAAATCCTAACCACTAAGGTTAGGAAGGTAGGGCCTTGGTAAGTATTTAGGTCCTGGAGATGGAGCCCTAATGAGTGGAATAGTGCCCTTATGAAAGACACTGAGGGAATTCCCTTAACCCTTCTTCCATGTGAGGACACAGTGAAAAGAGAGTTGTTTATGAACCAGCAAGAAGGCTCTCATTGGACACTAATCTGCCAGCACCTTGATCCTGGATTTATGAATGTTCAGAACAGTGAAAAATAAATTTATGTTGTTTCTAAGTTACCCAGACTATGATATCCTTCCTATAGTAGCCTGAACTGATTAAGACAAAAATTGGTTCCAAGAAATGAGGTATTACCATAACAAATACCTAAAGATGTGGAAGAATATTCAGAACTGTATAATGGGTAGAGGCTGAAAGAGTTTTGAAGTACATGTTAGACAAAGCCAATATTTCTGTGAAGGGACTTTTAAAGGTGATTCTGATAAGAGTTCAGAAAGAAAAGAAAAGAACACGGCTGGACACAAAGCATCTTCTTAAACAATACTTAAATCATGATAAACCGAATGTTGGTAGAAATATGGATGGTAGAAGCTATTCTGATGAAGTCTCATATGGATATTAGGAACACTGACCTAGTCTGGCAGCCTGCCTTAACAAAGCACCATAAACAGAGTAGCTTATGAGCAACAGAAATTTGTTTCTCACAGGTCTGAAGGCTGGAAAGTCCAAGATCAAGGCTCTGGGAAATATAGGTTCTGGTGAAGGCCTTTTTTCTGGTTAATAGATGGTGCATTCTCATTGCATCCCATAGTGGGAGGGGTCAATGATCTCCCTTGGGCCTATTTTATAAGTGCACTAATCCCATTCATGAGGTTTCTACCTTTCTCACATAAAAAATACATCATTCCGTCCCAATAGCCCTAAAAGTTTTAACCAATTCCAGCATCAACTTAAACGTCTAAAGTCCCATCTCATTTAAATATCTAATTCAGATATTAGTGAGATTCAAGGTATGATTTATCCTAAAGCAAATTGCTCTCCAGCTGTGAATCTGTAAGATGAAACTTTATGTGCTTCCAAAATTCAGTGAGGGGACAGGCTTATGATAGACATTGCCATTCTCAAACAGAAAAATAGGGATGTGAGGGTGATCTGGGTAGCTGGGCGTGTTTCCGCTTTCTTCTTCACTGCTCCATGTGCTCAGTTGATGAGAATGGCCTCCCCAATAGAGGAGGACTTTCTTCAGTCAAGAGCATATGAGTAACTGTGCTCCCCTGCTAGAACCTCTAAACAAGCTCTCAAAAGGGAGAAGTAGGAAAAAAGAAAGGAGAAAGTAGTGACAGTTTCTGAGCAAGTCTAAAACCAATCTGTGGCTCAATGCTCTATTTTCTAGGACTACTGGAAATGCTGTCCTGCCTTCCAGAACCACTAAGGTGTGGGTACAACTCCTACAGCCTTTCCGTGCATGGATTGGGCCACAAGGCTCCAGGTGTCCCTGCACTCACATTCTAGCTCACACAGATTGGGCATGTGCCTGCTGCCCTTCCTGGCTGGAACTGGATACAGGTGGCTCTACCAGTCTAGGGTCTCAGTTGTGACACTCCCTGCATGACTCCATTAAGCATTGCTCTGTGGGGTTCTGTGTTAGGGCCCCAAGCCTAGCCATGGCTGTCTGTGGCATCATTTGAAATCTAGGTGAAGGAAGCCATGCCCTCACAGCTATGCTAGGTACAGTACACACAGCATCTGGGCCTATGGGAGCCATATCTGAGACAGCTGACAAGTACAGCAAAAGGGTGATATGAGGAGGTACCAGGCAGAAATCTTCTTAACATATCCTCATCTTAGAACTTTTGGACCTCTTGGTGTGTGATATGGTTTGCCTCTGTCTCCACTGAAATCTAGTCTTGAATTGTAGCTCTCATAATTCCCATGTGTTGTTGGAGGGATCCCATGGGAGATAATTGAATCATGGGAGTGGTTCCTCCCATACTGTTCTCATGGTAGTGAATAAGTATCATGAAATCTGATGGTTTTATAAGGGAAAACCCCTTGTGCTTGGCTCTCATTATCTCTTGCCTGCGGCTATGTGAGACTTGCCTTTCGCCCTGTGCCATGATTGTGATGCCTTCCCAGCCACGTGGAACTGTGAGTCTATTAAACCTCTTTTTTCTTTGTAAGTTACTCAGTCTCAGATATGCCTTTATCAGCAGTGAGAAAATGGACTAATGCAGTATGAAATCAATGCATTTGGCATGTGAGAAGGACAAGAATTTTTGAAGGCCAGGGGTGGAATATTATGTTCCGAGTGCTTGTGTCTCCCCAAAATGTATATGCTGAAGTCCTAACATCTAAGGTGATGGAATTAGGTGGTGAAGCCTCTGGGAGGTAATTCAGCCATGAGAGGGGACTTCACCAATGGGATTAGTACCCTTATGAGTGTGCCCCTTCTCCCATGTGAGGACACAGCAAAAAGACAGTCATTTTTGAACCAAAAAGCAGACCCCATCCAGACACTAAATCTGTTGGTATCTTGATCTTGAAATTCCTAGTCTTCAGAACTATGAGAAATAAATTTTTGTTGTTTGTAAACCACCCAGTCTATGGTATTCTGTTATAGCAGCCTGAATAGACTAAGACAATCTTGGACAATTAAGAGTAGTATCTTTCAACATCCTCCCTCCTATCCTTTGTGCTATTTGTGTCACACATTTAAATATATATATAAAATAAACTAAACTGGCATTAAAATAGTTTTATAATAAATTTTTATTAGTGTTCATTTAGAAGAATAATTGTTTTCTTTAATAGAAAATGTATTTTCTCTATATCCATATATATACCTTCTTTTGGTGGTCCTTTTCTATTTGTCTAGATTCAAATTTTCACCTGGTATCCTGATTAAAGAATGTGCTTTAAGTTTTCTCATAGTATAAGTTACTGGTAATGGTTTTCTCTTCAATTTCTTTTTCTGAAAATGTCTTTATTTTACATTAATGTCTGAACACCATCTTCTCTAGTTGTAAAATTCTAGATTGACAAACTTTTTCTATTTTCATTTTTAAAGATGCCCCATTTTCTGCTTGCATAGTTTGTCATGATAACTATGCTATTTTTTCCTATTTATCTGTACATAAAATATCCTTTATTTGTTTTGCCATTAAATTTTTCTGTTTTTACCTTGTTTTCAACAATTGAGTATAATCTGCCTAGGACTAGTTTCTTTTCTTTATGCTTTCAGAGGTTTGCTGAACTGTTTAAATCTGGGAATTTATAGTTTTCAACAAACAAAAAAATAAGCTATTATGAAACAATATTGTCCCATGTTTTCACTAAATTTCTGGGAGTGTGTGTGTGTATGTGTGTGTATGTGTGTGTGTGTGTTTTCTCAATCTTTTTTTCAATGTGGATAGTTCTTATATCTTTGACATTAGCTATTATGATCCTTATATTCAGCAATATTTTATATTTGTTATTAAGCCAACTCAGTGAATTGTTTTTATATATTGTACTTTTTACTTTTAGAAATATCATTTAGGATTTTTAAAACATCTCTTATTTTTTGTAAGAGTTTCCCACTCTTAATTGTTGAAACGCAAACTTCTTTCAACCCTGTGTTCTCTCTGGGAACTTTTATCTCACATATCCCCAGTTATTTTCTCCCTGTCCTTATGATGTTTCTACCTATACATGTATTGCCTAGAATTCAGTAACAGATAGAGGGAGGCCCCTGTGCAGAATTCTGCAGCTTTTTCTCCATATTACTCTATTCTTCTAGGTAGTCTGTCTTACAAAGTGAAACCACCTCCACTTCCCTGAACTTAGAGCTCTGTCTTGTCACCTTAGCCAGGCCAACAAGCTCTGCATGGAAACCTAAACCTTTACTGAGATTTGTAAAATGTTTCCAGGTAGAGAGTCATTTTATTTATTTATTTATTTTAAATCGATTTATTTTTTCTCTGAATAATCACAGTCACATCTTCCTTGGTTTCTATATTTTCTTAAAATTATTTACATGAAAAGGATAAATCCATTTCCAGTTACTTCATTATTGTTATAAATAGAAGTCTCTGCCATACACTATTTTCCCTATTTTATCATTTGTTTATTATAGTCTGATTTTCCTAAAACGCCATAGGGCAGAGATTTTTGTCTTCTTTTTTCTTCACTGTATTTTTACTACCTCAAGAGTTATCTGGCACACAGGCACTGAATAAGTACGTGTTGAATGAATGCTTGTAAATACACATAAAGGAACTGCCTGCTACACAACATCAATATGAATGTTATTTATATAATGTACAGGAACAATTATGGACCCAAAGAGAAATGTTGGTTATATCATTTTCTCAATCATTATTAATGTTCTTAAATAAATTATATTATCATATGCTTAGTTTGAGTAGTTGGTGTCTGTAGGAAAGAACAAAATCCACATTTGAAATATTATGATTTCCTAAGAGTAGAAGATATACACTCAAAGTAAATTTGAGGTGGATCTACATAGATGTAATATTTATCTAAAAAATCCAAATAGACTTCTTAGACCCAGAGTCAATAATGGACTAAATTAAACTCTACATATAGATGTCCTCAAGTAATAGATGTGATTCTCTGGGTTTCACACAATAATGTTTGTCTTTACTTATCCTTTATCCATAGTATTTATCTGATACCCACAGGGTTGCCAGCCATCTCACCTAATCAGCCCGTGTTTTGATCTAGAAATTCAACTCATATTTATGTTTTAGAGTGGTGATAACCCCAGGCCTAAACTAAAAGCTACTCTATTCCTCCACTTGCCTATTAACTTCAACACTCTGTAAGGCATTTGATGGCAAAATTTAAGTACATTTATCATCAGAATCTGAGGGTAAAGAACTTCCATTTCTGGCCACGAAGAAATGGCAGGAGCAGAATTTACCCTCCCACATTAACTGCTATAAAATCAGACACAATATGCAAGACAGTTTTTAGACACTAGAAAAGAGGCATTTCAGGACAATGACACCTAAAAGAAGAAAAGCAGATGAGGTGGATGATTGTCCTACTTAATATGTAGTAATAATTTTCAAGATGCAATAGGGAGAAGAGAAACTAAAATAGAAATCATCAGTCCTGCTTCAGTGAGGAGACAGTGATCAAAGCTCTCAGAGTACAATGGTTAGACTTTAGTGGAAAAATACAACAAAGGAAGAAGCTGTGTAAGGAGAGAGCTCTGGAGATATGCAGAAGGGTTCCTTTAAGTCTTTTGCTTAGAATTTATCAGCTTGTGTGAGGAAAATACCTGTAGCCAGAGAAAGAACAATCAGAAAGGAAAAGGAGGAGCACTCGTTGGAGCATTTTAAAGCCAAAAAAAAAAAAAAAAAAGAAAGAAAAAAAAGTCATGCTCCTACCACTACAATAGAAAGACCTCCTGATCCATAGGAAATTGCTTAGAATCTTTAGGAAGGAATTGGTTTAGAAGTGAGATTACTAGGTCTACTACTAGGGCCATCGAAAAAATAAAACTTAAGAGCCAGCCCTAAAGGAACAAACTAATTCTTAGAATATAAAATATGTCCCAAAATAAAGGCAAAATATTTTTAAAAAAATCAGTAGCAAATTGTAAAATTTATAATATTTTACATTCAATAAAAATACTAGCGTGTAGAAATATAAAAAATGTGACATGTAACTAGGAAAGATATACATGTTCAAAATGAAAGATATGAATATGAAGAGAGAAATGGAAGATGAAAAGAAAACTCAAATGAAACTTCCAGTAACGAAATATACATTATTTATAATTTAAAAGACACTGTATGGAATGAATTGCAGGTAATTCACTGGAGAAGTAAAGGCCACTGAACTTGAATACACAGTAATAGAATTCCAACATGAAGCATAAAGAAGAGAAAGAAAAAATAAACAGACCATTAATGATTTGTAGAAAATATTAGCAATATGGGAAAGTTTTACAACCTACAGTCATATTCCTTAATAAATCAAGGTGGGCCATTCTTTTCTCCTGGACTGGTCAATATTGTTATAACAGGACTTGACTTACCAAATCTGTGAGTCTATATGCTCTATTTTATGATGAACAACTCTATCAGAAATGGTTGGCATGCCATTCAGAATACATAAAAGAATAGCCATAACAATGATGTCTACTTAACTCTACTTCAAGAATTTCTGAGTGAAGTTGCGATGCCAGAACTAGTAATTTTATTTTTTATTTAACTTCCATAAGGAATCCCAATTGCTTCAAAATTAAGCAATAAGCTTTTAAAGGGGCACTTTTTCAACTGGTGAAATGTGTTGAATTTTGGCAGCTTTAATTTTACTTCTTTGTGCAGTAGTTACTATTCTAGTACTTTTTTTCAGTGCATTTCTGTGTCATTCTTAAAATCATTTTCCCGTATTACCTTTGAAAATATTTCTTAAAATCATTTTCCCGTATTACCTTTGAAAATATTGAGGCATTCTAAACAGTGTCTAACACAAAAGATATGCATCCCTGATGTACAGTAACTCTTTGCACTCTATTATCTAGCTGACATTCTAACTGAGCCTTTTATTGTCTCTGTAAGAGTAAGCTTTCTCCAGATCCCGTATAAGATGTGTCTAGGACTCCTATTATATTATTAAAAATCAAATATTAATTGTTCTGAATTCACATTGAATTTTCACAAATCTTTTATGTAACCTCATAATCTAACATACCAAACTTTTATTAAAGATAAAAGTATTTTATATAACAATAAATAGACCCTTCTCTATTCTTTAATCTCATGCATTTTGTTGCTAAATCTTTCATTGCTAGATATATGTATATTTTTGCCAATATCTAAAACTTCTACCTTTCCATTGATGTCATGTCACACTCTTCACAAGTCTATTCTCACCGTTAAAGAATAAAACCATTCAGTTTGTTAATATGTTGTGTTATATTTCGATTTTTCAAATTGAATACACATTTTCAAAAATTCTGTATTGCTAATCAGAATTTTATAACTAAATTTGAATTTACTGTTTTCACACAGTTATAAAGAAATGCCTTACAATCTTTCTCAGAATGTTTCATTATAACAATAATAGTTTAGTTTATAAGAAGGAATAAAGAAGTCAAGCACACAGAAAACTTTTTAACCTATTAGTCTCTCCCATTCTCTTTCAAAACTCATGAAATAACTGGCTTGAATGGCAGTATAATTGCTTATAATTGCATAATAAACTTCATTTGTTATATTTTTTGGCTCTAACTTTTCCTTTAGTAAAGTGTGATTTCCTTCATCTCTTCAGACTATTTTTAAAACATAAACTTCAATTACCTGTTTTTTTAAAGAACAATAAAAAATGTATTGATGCAGTTATAAATCTTGCTATACCAAAGTTTTAATCAGCGCTCTCCAGAGAAACAGAACCGATAGGAGATACAAACACACACACCAACCCATAAAAAGAGAGAAGGAAAGAGGAGAGAGAGTGAGATGATAAGGATTCAGTTTAAGTGATTATGGGGGCTGAGAAGTCCCACTATCTGCTGTCTGTAAGCTGCAGACCGGGGAAAGTCTATTGTGTAGTTCCAGTTCAAGTTCAAAGACCTGAGAGCATGGAGAACCAATGATGTAAGTTCTAGCTCAAGGGCAGGAAAAGACCAATGTCCCACGCTAAAAACATTCAGTAGAGAGAGCAAATTGTCCCCTATCCCACATTTTGTTCTATTCAGACCCTCGGCCAATTGAATGATTCTCCTTTATGCTGGGGAGAACAATCTTCACTCAGTCTACTAATTCAAATACTAATCTCATCCAGAAAACACCTTCAGAGACACATTCAGTGTAATGTTTAATCAAATGTCTGGGTAAAGTTGACACCTAAAATTAACCATCACAGAACCCCTTGAAAAGATAGCATTAATAACCGTTCATTGGATCCTTGATGGTGATGGCACAGGGATGAGACTAGAAGAAGACTGAAGACATTATAATCACATATTATCTTATTAATGTATTTTGTAGGATATCTAATGTGGATTTTAGTTTTAGCTCTCTTTATTGTCATGTGGTATTGAGAAAGGTAAAATTTAACAGATTTTAGGCAAAGTGGCCAATAAGATGTGACTGCCTAATTCACATAACTTTTATAAATATCAAATTAGATTAGTGATCGCATCATGGAACTGCTGAAATATATTTTATTATATTGTTTTTACTTGATAGTCAAATACTTATATGTTCATTAAAATGAGAACATGGTTATGATTATTCATCGCCCTACAACTAAACAACATTCAATAAATTTTAGACATTAAAAATTATTCAGTTCAACCAAACTTTTGATAAATTGTATAACCTCATCTTGTTACCTGAGCCACCACACAACCTCATTAAAATACTGTGCAACAGTTTCTGTGTTAATACACTCCCAAATAACCCCCTTGAGCAACAAAAGGAGAAGCTTGAACTCACTATAATTAAAGAGGGTATAATTAGGCAATGGGTAACCTATAAGCAGAGGAATATTCAGGCCTAGGCTGGCTTCTGATTAATTATACAAGTAATTTTCCAGCATACCTCCTACTAGAGCTGTCTAATCATGCTTGCTAGTAAGGGATATTATCAAAACAACACATCTCTATTACGTATTAAGCCATGATGCATTATTAGGACAGTTAAGACCACAGGATCATTATCTCATTGTGAAGAATAGTTCTATAATAACTGAGTTTGGTGCTCTTGTAAAAACTGTAGAAGGCAGTGGTTTAAGAAACCAAAAAAGTTTAAAAAGTCTACAAATTTTTAGCTATTTAAAGAAATTATAGGTAATGAATATTTAATTATCCAGATGTTATAAATAAAGTTTTGGTGCTGCAAAAGAAATAGCACTCGAATATAAAATTGTCTTTTTTAATTCTCAGCAAGGCAAGTTACTTCTATAGAAGGGTGTGCCCTTACAGATGGAGCAACGGTGAGCACACACTTGGACAAGGGAGGGGTTCTCATCCCTGACGCCCCTGGCGCCTGCTGCTGTGTCGTTCCCCTGTTGGCTAGGGTTAGACTGCACAGGCTAAACTAATTCCGACTGACTAATTTAAAGAGAGTGATGGGGTGAGTGGTTTGGTGGGAAAAATGGTTATGACAGAGCAGATAATCGGAATGACTCAGGGTGGAGCAGGTAATGAGAATGAGTCAGGGTGGAGCAGCTAATCAGAATGAGTCAGGGTGGAGCAGGTAATGGGAATGAGTCAGGGTGGAGCAGGTAATGGGAATAAGTCAGGGTGGAGCAGGTAATGGGAATGAGTCAGGGTGGAGCAGGTAATGGGAATGAGTCAGGGTGGAGCAGGTGATTGAAATGAGTCAGGGTGGAGCAGGTAATGGGAATGAGTCAGGGTGGAGCAGGTAATGGGAATGAGTCAGGGTGGAGCAGGTAATGGGAATGAGTCAGGGTGGAACAGGTAAAGGGAATGAGTCAGGGTGGAGCAGGTAAAGGGAATGAGTCAGGGTGGAGCAGGTAATGGGAATGAGTCAGGGTGGAGCAGGTGATTGAAATGAGTCAGGGTGGAGCAGGTGATTGAAATGAGTCAGAGTGGAGCAGGTAATGGGAATGAGGCAGGGTGGAGCAGGTAATGGGAATGAGGCAGGGTGGAGCAGGTAATGGGAATGAGTCAGGGTGGAGCAGGTGATTGAAATGAGTCAGGGTGGAGCAGGTAATCAAAAAAGGTTGCTTTATCAGGAAGTTAAGTTTTTTTTGTTTTGTTTTGTTTTGTCTTGTTTTGTTTTGAGACAGAGTCTTGCTCTGTTGCCCAGGCTGGAGTGCAGTGGCACAGTCTCACTCACTGCAAGCTCCACCTCCCCGGTTCAGGAAGTTAAGTTTAAAAGTAGAAGGCAAAGAATTGAACATGCTGACATACTGATTCTTTGAAAAGAAATTTAGAACTCATATCGAACACAGATAATTATTTTTCCATTTATTTCCAGCTTTGAAATTATGTAGAAATATTTTGACACTTCAGGAAACATGAATTTATTTTCAAAAGGAAGTTTCAGAATAATCATTTAGTTTTGTTTTTAGAATAAACTTTTTTCTAGTTTTTGAATTTTTAATTCTTTTTATTTGAATGTGGTTGATTGAAATCTGCTCTCTCAGGAAGACCTGTTATTTCTTTTTCTGGATCTTTTTCTTCACTAGACGAAAAGCCCCCAGCTTGTGGAAATGAAACAATGCCCTATCCTGGCCCATTAGTGAATACTTGACTCAGAACAGACTCAGAATGAATTATCTGGACAAGATGGATGACAAAATATTCAAATAGACACAATAAACAAAATACTTTAACAAACAGAATAAGCCTGGCTAGAGAAATCAGAGACTCAGAATAGGATACTTTACCATTTGGAGTATGTTATTCAAAGAGTATTCTACAAAACAAAAACAAAAAACTAAGTTCTTCAAAATATTCATATTTGTTCTGCTAATAAAGAGTTCCTGGTTAAACCTTGGAAGACATTGGATTTAATAACATTAACTACATTTTCTTTATGCAAATACCTTTAATATAATGAGACTTTAATTTCTAAAAAGTAAGATCTGATATTAAAACTTCTCCCTGATTATTTACTGCTAAACTATTTACCGTCTGTAGAATGTCAGTATTCTAGAAAACACAGTTTAAAAATGGGTAGAACAAAGATGAAAATGTCCAAGGTACGTTCATTGTACCAGAACACTACACTTTATTAGCTCTAAGAACTTCAGCAACACTTATTCTCATAAAATCACTTCAACCTTTTCTCCATCAAAACACATACACACACACAACACACACACATACACACCCATATGCCTCACCATTTCAACTGAAGCTAAAATTGACTTTCTCCAGGAATATATTTTTTCAATCATTCCACCTTGTGGCATATATCTCAGCACTCATGGATTCCTAAGTTTTCAATAATTATTATTTTTTCATTACTCCTCTTAATTGTAATTAACTTTAAACTCTAGGGCTGGAATATGGCTTATGTCTTTAATAGCTTAAAACTTCACACCTAGTGGATTGGAATTAAAGTTTGAATGGCACAAGGAAAAGTGGACAAAATTAATATGATTAGTTTTTGAGGAGCGATACAGGATACGACGGAAATAACATTTGTTCAGGAAGTGAGACTTAATATAAGCTTTCTAGCATATAGTTGTGTGACCTGAGTAATGTAGTTAAACCCATAGAACATCAGTTATATCTTCTGATATTTATAAAAGGAACGTTAGATTAGGATTTTGGAGCTGAAAGGAATTTGGAAATTTTATTATTCCTGGTCTAATACTTTGTTTCCTCCCTTACCCCCATCCATCCCTATACAAAAACATAATTCCTGCCAAGGATCTACCTAAATTCATATAAACTGTAATGGGTGGAGAATTACTTAATCCTGAGTAGCTCAAAATTGTGATGCCTTAGACAAACTTTAAATCCATATTCACCTCTGAAATTCCATGATTTATTAATTTGATTGTGTGGATAGATTATTGTACTTTGAGCAATGAAAAAATTGGAACCAATATCAAATTCAGTTAATGGAGATAGATCTTTGGCAGTCACCACTCCAGACGGCCTGCCGCTGCCATCACGCAGCTGCAGCAGGGATGCCCGCTATGGCTGCATGTTCCATGGAGTCTGCATGAGCCCCCTCCCTTCCGTGTTGGGAAGGGAGCTCCCTGGGTGCTGCTGTAGCTGCCCAAACTAGGGCTGTAGACCTGGATCTCCAGCTCCATGGAGCAGGCAGGGGACCTGCCCTCCTCGGTGGGGCTGCAACCATCCAAGTTATGGCTGCGGATCGGAGCCTCCCTGTGCCTTTGGGGTGTCGCAGGGGCGGGAGCAGGCGGGATCCCTGCCCTCCCGTTTGCAGCTGCAGCCGCCCAATCCACAGCGCAGACCCAAGCCTCCTGCTCCACAGAGCAGGCAGGAGCCCTGTCTTGGACACAGCTGCAGCCATCCAAACTGCCGCTGAAGACTCAAGCGTCCCTGCACTCTTGGGGGCCTGCGAAGGCCCCCCGACCCTCACAGGCTCAGAAGTACCTTATCCTGCTGCCTGGCTTCTCCCTGCTGTCAGTGCCTGCTCTGATCTGGGAGCGGGGTTGAGGCCGAGCCCAGGTGCTGCACAGTCCAGCTAGGTGTGAGTAAGCTCAGGGCAGCACTGACACGCCAATCCCCGTAAACCTCAGTCCTCTCCAGAATTTGGGCCCAAGGAACATGAGAGGGGAAGCTGAAGGAGTCTGAGGGAGGCTAGACGCTGGCCTGCAAGTGCTCCTTGGTTCAAGCAGGCTGGGTGTCATGGATGGCAGTGAGAGGCAGACAGGCTCCTGGGCAGAAGGGGGCGGGTTCCCAGGAAAGCCCCACCTTCAGGCCAGGGAGGGCCAGAAGGCTGCGGGCTGGACTGCCAGTCAGGGGTCCCCAGCGGGATCTTTTGCCCTTTCCAGGCCCTCCCATGGCTGCCCATGGACCAGTCAGCACACAGTTCCTCCCCTCTGAGGTCTATAAAAGCCCTGAGCTCAGCCACAGCAGTGCAGAAGACGGAGAGATGATGGGAGGAGCAGTTGCAGAGAGGAGTTACCCTCTCTGCTGATAGCAGTAAATGACAGGACGACCAGCAGTAGAGAGGAGCCACCCTCTCAGCTGAGAGCTTCAGAGACCTTCAGAGATGTTGGGACTACCAGCTGCAGAGAGTAGCCACCCTTTCCAGGCCTCCTCTCTGCTAACTGCAGAGAGGATGGGAGGACCTGCTTGCAGAGAGTAGCCACCCACTCCAGGGCCTCTACTCTGCTGAGAGCTGAACACTCGATGGGATGACTTGCCTGCACAGAGGACCTACCCCTGCGGGTCTCCTCTGAGCTGTTCTAACACTCAATAAACTCCTGTTCGTCTTGCTCACTCTCCACTTGTCTGTGTACCTCATTCTTCCTGGATGCAGGACAAGAACTCAGGCAAAGGAGCCACTGGCCACAGAGGTTTTCAGCCAGAAAAGTAACACCCCAAAGATCCTGTAACAAAAGCTAAAATAATACAAGCACCATAAGAATATAGACATAAGAATGCTGGGAAATGCTCAGCTGGTCAACAAGTGCTGATCACAAAAGCGCTTTAAATATCATTACTATATATAATTTTATTAAGCAAATAAAAGAGTTGCACTCTAAAGGGATTTTCGTTTTTTCTTTTTTTTTTTTTTTCCAGCAAGAAGACAGTAAGGAAAAACAAAGAGCTCACTCTTGATTCAATGATCTGGTGAAAAATGTTGTAATTAATTCTCATTCTCCAACCTCCAATAGCAAGAGCAGAGTGGCACTATAAGAAGACTACACACTGTATACAGAATTGGAATCTTGATTAATCATCCTGTTTATTCTAATGATGTATACAGATATGATTCAACATGTGAATTTTCCTATAACATAAATAAAAGAAATCACATCATAGCTTGTGATGAAAATAGATAGGAAAGTAAGGGCCTGACTGTAAAGGAGGTACCTTCTTAAGGTGGTTTACCTGAATACAACATATAGGGTGCTTTTAAATAATTTTAAACAAAGAGTGATATGATTATATAATTCTAAATGTTAGAAAATATGCCCACCCAGGCAGCAGTTTGAAAAATATGAGGGAAACCAGAAGAGAGACTAGAGAAATTGACTGTAGAATAGCAGCAGCAGGACAAATGTTCAAGACCATTAGGAATATGATGGGTCAGTGTCGATGAGGGTCTAAATAGAGTGGTGATGGCAGTAGTAATGAAGTCATACCACTTAAACTTTTGCAACACTCACACTCTAGCCTGCCATCTCCCTCTTTGCAGTAACTGTATGTGCTCACGGTGCTCCTAAAAGCTGAGTGGTTTAGCCTGCATATGGCTAGTTAGGTCTGCAACAATTTTCCTCAGTATATTTAGTTTGGAATTTTAAATTCTCATTATCGTATATGCCCAGTCCCCACACCATGGATGCTTTAATACCGGCATGGCAGAAAGCCACAATTTTAAAGGTTAAGGCTCTTCCTACATGACCCCCACTGGAGTTTGGCTGGTAAGAGGCAATAGAAATCTGCTTAACTCTCAATTGCTTATGTTTAATTGTATGAGCAAATCCATTTCTTGAAGGATGAGTCTTGAGTGCCAGCAAGATTCACATACATTTGAGGGAAACATTTAGTCCCAGAATATCCCATGTTAATACTTTAAAAGTTAACACTGATTTTATGTAGCATAATTTCATGTGGTGAAGAATATCAAATGAGGAGAATATTTTAACAGTATAACATTGAAAATATAATGGGCCCACATTCTTTCAGCAGATGAGAGGAGGCTTGTAAAATTATACTTCTAAGAAAACAAACACAATGTTTCATTCCTGCTATTATCAGCCTCCCTTCATTTTACTTCTCTTGCTTCTCTAACCCCAGAGTATTCTGAGAGATTTCAAAACAAAAAGAAACAATGCTTAAAATAGTTGGGCAGTTCTGGGATCCATCCAAATATGATGATTAATTAACATAAAAGAGCCATAGCGGCCAGGCGCAGTGGCTCATGCCTGTAATCCCAGCACTTTGGGAGGCCCAGGCGAGCAGATCAAGAGGTCAGGAAATCGAGACCATCCTGGCTAACATGGTGAAACCCTGTCTCTACTAAAAAAATACAAAAAAATTAGCCGGGCGTGGTGGCGGGCGCCTGTAGTCCCAGCTACTCAGGAGGCTGAGGCAGGAGAATGGCGTGAACCTGGGAGGCGGAGCTTGCAGTGAGTGGAGAATGCGCCACTGCACTCCGGCCTGGGCGACAGAGCAAGACTCCGTCTCAAAAAAAAAAAAAAAAAAAAAAGCCATAGTTCCAAGGCTTAAGTGGCATGTTTAACATTCCAGTGGGGCAACTGATATGCTAATAAAGATTTAGGAACAGTGTTTTTTGTTTCCTTAAGATATCACAGTGCCTATGACTTTATTATCCATGTAACAGAGGTTTTCTTTAGTGGAAAAAGTAGAATTGAGACTATGGTTACATCCTGCAACTTTGAAAATTTCTTCTTTTACTTTTACTTTTATTTAAACCAAATAATCAGGCCGGATAGTATGTTTGAGAGTTAAAATGGTGGAATAGCTAGATTATTTTAACCAGATAGAAAATCTTACTAATCAAAATACAGTGACTTTTAAAAGAAACCATCTATTCTTTTGGCAATGAGTTAAATAGCATATTGAGAAGAAATGTGGATTTTTTTTTTCCCATTTGTGGCACTTAAGATTGTATGGTATAATGTGGTTTACATTTTTTAAGGGTCATGCAGGACCTAAGTGTCCTTAAATTTTTTCTAATAAAATTTACTTCTGTTTGGCCAGGTGCAGCAGCTCACACCTGTAATCCCAGCACTTTGGGAGGCAGAGGTGGGTAGATCACCTGAGGTCAGGAGTTTGAGACCAGCCTGGCCAACACGGTGAAACCTTGTCTCTACTGAAAATACAGAAAATTAGCAGGGCGTGGTGGCAGGCGCCTGTAATCCCAGCTACTTGGGAGGCTGAGACAGCAGAATAGCTTGAATCCGGGAGGTTGAGGTTGCAATGAGCCAAGATTGCGCCATTGCACTCCAGCCTGGGCAACAAGAGCAAAACTCTGTCTCAAAAAAAAAAAAAAAAAAAAAAAATTTATTTCTGTTTTATACTTCACATGTCAGGTAAAAATAATAATGATTTGCAAATGTTAAAACACAAATGTATATGACCTACTAACCAAAATAAAAGCATTAGAAAAAGAAACTATTCTCAGCATGATGAAATAGACCAGTGTTTTATATGTTTCATAGTCAAAATATATGAGTAATTAATTATGTCATTACATCATTATGTCTTAGGATACTTTGTTTCTACATGGACTATGAACAGTTTATTTACCCAGAAATTGTGGTAGTTTATTTGCCAATAATCTAACTTCTAGGAACATAGACAATATTATGCATATTTATTGTATAATAAAGCATTTGCCTGGTCTTTGTCCTGGGTTCCTGGGACAGTTTCTAAATCTTTGAAACTTCCCAAGTGGTAAAGTGCCTTTGTTATTCATGATGAGTCCCTGCGATCATACCTGTGTTTATGCTAATGATATGACTCATAGTTGGCCCCTAGATAGTTTAAGGATAGGGCTGGCCATGTGGGAAAGAGCAATCACATGATTAGAGGGTTAGAGCTTTGAGCCACTTAATATCAGTCTGACCTCTGAGGAGGAAAGGGAGACTAAAGATTGAGTTCAACACCATAGCCAGCAATTCAACCAATCATGTCTATGTTATAAAATCTCATAAAACCTTGAAACTTCTAGTTGGGTTGAGCTTCCTGGTTGCTGATACATACTGATAGTCTGGGAAGGTAACACATCTTGCAGAGATGGATACTTTGAATTCAGGACTCTGCCAGACTTCATCCTATGCCTCTCTTCATTTGACTGCTCCTGAATTCTATCCTTTGCAACATGTAATTGTAAGTAGAGCACTTTCCCACATTCTGTGACTCATTCTAGTGAATTACTAAACCTGAAAGTGTAGTGGGAATTGCCAAATTTATAACCTGTTAATGAGAAGTATGGTCACATTTGGAACCCCTAGAACTTGTAGTTGGTAGCTGAAGTGAGGGGACTCAGTCTTAGGGAGGACTCAGCCCTTAACCTGGGAATTCTGTTCTAATTCTGGGTTGTTAGTGTCAGTGCTGCTATACAATGTCCTACCACAGCTAAGGAGGAAACTGTCTAAAATCTATTTAAAGCCCATATCCGGCCAGCATCAATATATGATGGAGCAAAGCAGGAACCAAACAAAAAAAGAAATCCTCTACTAATGGCCCTATTGACACTAGGAACCTTAGAATCTCAATGCCAAAAGGTAGCATAAGAGATGACTTGCTGGATTTCTATATAAGCATGACATCAATACTCTGTCACCTTTAACAGGCTATAGATGCCCTGATTCAAACTGCACATATAACACTGGAAATATATGTATAGCTGCATCAAGCTGTAGTCCAGAAATGTTTATCTCCATGTCACAGTTAGTAACAATTAGCCTTGGTAAATGGAGTCTTTAATAGGTTGCAAGTATTCTGGGCCTGTACTCCATCCAAGATGAAAGAAATCAAGACATTGCCAGGTGCAGAGGCTCAGGCCTGTAATCTTAGCACTTTGGGAGGTCAAGGTGGAAGGATTGCTAGGGGTCAAGAGTTTGAGACCAGCCTAGGCAGCATAACAAGACCCCATCTCTACAACACCGGCAAAAAATTATCCAGGCTTGGTGACTCACACCTGTTGTCCCAGCTACTCAGTAAGTGGAGGTGGGAGGATCACTTGAGCTGGTGGGGGAGGGGGGGGGTCAAATCTGCCGTGAGCTGAGATCACACCCAGGTTCCTGGGTGATAGAGTAAGACCTTATCTCAAAACAAAACAAAACAAAGAATAGAAAGAGAAAACAAAGAAATCAAGACAAATCAGAAGTATGTGATGGGTTTTCAGAGATGAGGCCTTACAGAGATAATTAGGGAAAGATAAAATCATGAGGGTAGGGCTCTTACAATGGGATTAGTGCCTACCTTTGTAAATTTGGACTGTTATAACAAGGATAACATAGACTGGTTGCTTAAATTACAGAAATTTATTTCTCAGTTCTGGAGGATAGAAAGTCTGAGGTCAGGGTGTCAGCATGGTCAGGTTATGGTGAAGGCACTGCTTCTGGTTTGTATATGGCTGTCTTCCTGATATTTCATCATATGGTAGAATGAGAGAAGTAGTCAAGTTAACTCATATCTCCTCTAAAAGGATACTACTCCCATCATGCAGGTTCTACTCTTGTGACCTAAATACTTTCCAAAGGTCCCATCTTCAAATACCATCACAATAGAGATTAGGGTTTCAACATATAAATTTCAAATGGACATGATCATTGAGTCTATAGCATTTGTCCCTGGCCCTCCATAATTAATGTCCTTCCCACACAACAAATCCATTAATTCCATTCCAACAGCCCCAAAGTCTTAACTCAATCCAGCCTCTACTTTAAAGTCTAGTCTCCTCTAAATCTCATCTAAATCAGACATGGATGAGACTGTATGTATGATTCATCCTGGTGCAAAATTTCTCTCCAGTTGTGAATCTATGAAACTAAACATGTTGTGTGCTGCCAAGTACAATTGTTCTACAGGCATAAGATAGACATTCTCATGCTCAGGGGAGAAATAGGAAAGAAGAGAGGGATGAGGGGTCCAAAGTATCTCCAAAACTTAGCAAGGCAAATATTTAACAAGGCAACTTCCTTCCCATTAAGCACGTGGAAAACAAAAACAATCCTCTTTGTTGAGATGTTGTTCAGTCTGGGCCCACCAATGAGACGACATCACCTCAATGGTTCTGTGGGGTGCAGCCCACACCACTGCTCCCTTCCAGGTCCCCACCCACACTCTGGCTCCAGTATTCTCTTATGGCAGTCCAAGCCGACTAATACATTAGATTAAGAAAAGTTTTCCCATTTCTTCTTAGACATGAACCTTGAGATTAGGTAGGAGAAAGAGGTTTTATAATGATTCAGACACTTTAAAAACATTCTATACCCTCTATTGTCTATGGCATCTAGCAAATGTCCCATATTCTCCATAATAAATCAGATTGTTTTGATTAAAGATAAGTAAAAATGCCAACAGATAAGATGCACATCAGCATCTCTGATGAAGTGATGCTTGAACTAAAATGTGAAAGACAAGAGGGAGGCATACTGAAATCAGAGGGAACCGCATGTGCAGAGGCCCTGGAACAAATGGGAGTATGTCATCCAGAACACATAGGCCGTATTAAGGAGATTTGATTTCATCCTTTGAACTATAACAAGCCCCCAAAAGGTTTGATGCAAGGAGATGACTTGATCAGATTTGTGTCTTGAGAAGATCAATCTGGTGATCTTCTTCAGTGTAGAGAAAGTGGGAGTCAAGAGAGAACTTAGATGTAGAAAGATAAGGTTACCATATGTTCCAGCTTGTCCAGAATAGCCTCAGCACAAGCCCGTTGCCCTAGAGTAATTATTAATAGCGAACTTGTAGCAGAAGCTCAGACTTCAATGTTTTCTTTGCTCCAGATGACTGCCAACTTCCAGGTGTGCGTCTTTGCATCACTATGCCTGAAGGCTTTTTTTCTAAAAGTACTGAAGATCACTGTATGCTACAAGGATGGGAGGCCAGAAGCGCTAAGAAAAAACAACCCCTCCATATCAGCCCTCAAACAATAACTGACAGCCATTAATAAACTAGTACTCAAACAATTATATTATCCTGAAAAACAATCTGTACATTTTCCCAGTGTGATTACGTGACCTCAGTCACCACAGGTAGTGTTTTAGAGACATCTTCTCATCCTTGCATTTGCTTTTCATGCCTATATTCATTTTTTTTTTTGAATAGCTGACATTAGCTACTTAAAATTGAGCCCTTATCTCAGAATCTGCATCTTAGGAAATCCAAAATCAAACAATTCAAATTAAAAGTGATTAGAGAGTGATTTCTAGGAGAAGTTTCTGGAACTGAATCACTAACCAGAAAGAAGTAAATGGAATGGTAATGATCTCTGGCTTTTTATAGCGTAATAGTTACTAGGAATCTCACTTGTGAAATAAGAACTGCAATGTAGAAAAAGCCAAGAAAATATTTGTAAAACCGTGACTCCCCAAGCCCTGGAGACATTAAGTTAGAAGCCATAATGGAGAGATTAGTGCCACCTCAGAGCCTTAAAGGATGCAGGATTGGTGGTCACCTTTCTATTTAATTCACCTGTCTGGCCCTTTCAAAACATGACTGAATGATGGCCTTTTATGGGGACTGTCATAAACTTAACTGTCAGCCTCATTCGGAGCTGCTATATTGAGTATATTTAATGTACCATAATTGATCTTCAAAATAGATAATAATAGACAATAACAATTTATGACAGGAATTGATGAGAACACATTCATCAGATCAATAGCTTCATAGCGAGCACCAGAAGCTATTGATCTGGCAAATGTGGTATTTTCAATCCCTATTATGAGGAATAATTTGAAGCAATTCACAAAGAATAGACACTGGGAAACAGTCATGAGACAAACAAGATGCACTCATGGTCTTGTTCCAAAGCTGTATTATACTTGTATTATTCTTCACACAGGACTTTGATTAGATATTCTACAGAACAATAAGCTGGTCTCACTATATTGATAATATTCTATGAATTAAGCATGGAGAACAAAAAGTAGATCATACTCTAGGTGCTCTAGTGAGGCACATATGCACCAGATTATAGAAGATAAAACCTAAAAAGCTTCAGATTCCTGCCACATGGGTAAAACTTTTAAGGCTCTATTAGAGTGAAAAATTCTGACACACCTCTCCCAGACAAAGAACACATATTCTACCTCACACTTTGGATCCTTTCATGTTGCAGAGGCAGTACATCATTTGAAAATAATGCTCTAGCTACTTTATCATTTGAGTCAGAGGATTGCTAATTGTGATGAAGGGCCATATCAAGAAAGGTCACTGCAGCAGTACACAGACCTGCTACTTATGTAATATCATCCAAATGATCCTATGTTGCTAGGGGCATTTGTAGTCAATAACATAAGCATATAGAATATTTGTGAAGTCCCAATATTGAAGGCTGCAATAGAGATTCTAGTGTTCTAGAGGCATGGCATATCTTCTGTAGCAAGAAACTGTTCATAAGTTGAAAATTTTCTCTTATCATGCTCTTAGCCTTAGCAGAGAATGAATGCCTAACCACGGGAATCAAATTACTTTGCATTCAGAGTGCTCATGAATTGGGTATTGTCAGACCCAACAGTAGAAATCCATCATATGATGGGGATTATTCATTCAGTAGAAGGTGCAAGTAAGACTATAGGGCACATGTAATTTACATAAAACCATGACCCAGCTTATAAAAAGTAGGCTCAATGCATTGATCATAGCTAAAAATGTTTATCATATTTTATCCTCATATTTTCAAATGGCTTTGGAAGGTAGGTAAAATTTTTACAGTGGCCACAGTTTTAAGTGGTCTTCAATTTATGTAAAGACATGTTTTCTTGAGCAATGAAAAGTGATTAGCTGGTTGTTTGAGGGCCTGGAAAGAACAAAGTTAAATGACTGGAAGGAAAGAAACAAATCTAGGGACTTATCTGTGAGAATGCCAGGAAGCATGAGGATCATTCATTCATTCCTGCAATCATGGCTATTACATGCACTGTGTAAAAACTGGAATGGCCAAGAGTAAAGATTGGCCTCTGCTGAAAGAGTTCTACTGCCCAACTTGTTCAGTGTCTTTTGTGGGCTTACCCTTTCAGCAGAAGGATGAAGGCTATGCATGAGCCTAACATCATTGGCTCCTTCTCATTCAGGCTCATCTAGTTAATGAGATTGCATGATTGACTTTTTAGTAACAAAACCCAACACTAAACATTTATATGCTATCCTCCCTTAAAGAAACCACCCATCCACATAGTAAAGTTCATTTTATTAAATCCTTCCATCCTGGAGGAGGCAACAATTCATCTATACACTGTTTCACCCTAGCTCTCTATGCTAGGGAACAAAAAGTAGTTTACCATGCTGGAATCCCACATGACAATGGAAAAGCACTTCATAAATAAGGAGATATGATCATGGGCAAATGACCATGGTATCCACTGATCCTACCACATACTCCACAATCCAGGAATGCCTATCCTGATAGAATGTTGAGATTATCTTTTAAAAGCACAGCTAATGTATATTCTTAGAAGTGATACCCTGTATGCGGGGTTGGGGTGGTACTCTGAACCAATGAACATTATATGATGCTTCATGCTGATAGGTGTTTGTTTATAACTTGGCATAAAAAGCAAGAAATGAAAGGAGTGACCTGTCTCAACATTACTCTCAATAATCCACTTAAAAATGTTGTCCTTTTTGTCTTGACAAATTTATGCTTTGTTGAAACAGAGGTTTTTATTCCCAGGAGAAGCACACTTTTACCTTTAGATAGTAAGAGTTCCCTTAAACATAAAGTTATAACTTGGTTTGGTTATGTTGGATTTATATGCCAGTGCATTAGCAGGCAAAGAAAAGAGTAACTATACTGGCAAGGATGATTTACTCTGATTATCATTAAGTCTTGAGATTGCAACTATATAATAAGGTGGGTGGAATATATCTGGAACCAGGTGATTGACTGTGGCATTGCCTGGTGCTTTAATATCCAGTAATAACTGTAAAGGAACAATTACAGTAATTGTGATCCATTGGTGTTAATCTGGGGTTCAGAACCTCAGAAATAAACCTCAGGTGAAAGAACATTAGAATGGATGGAAGAAGACAGAGACAATGAAAACCAGTTGTGTTCTTGGGACCACTGTGTCATCTTGTCCTACTAGTCTGACCTGTCCCACTATTCCTCTGTTGTAACTCTTTTTGTTTTATTTTAGTTTTTTAATCAAATATCATGAGTAAGCAGTGACAGATGGAGTGAGCTTCATGAAGGGAGAAAATGAATCTGAGCATTGCAAAGGGTGATTGTAGCAGTCACTGACAGTCCCTTGTATATGTCCCTTAGACATTATTGCTTTGCTGTAATAAAAATCACTTCCAGCTGTCAATATCTGCATCTTGGCCCAAGAGTGGTTTTAGAACCATGGAAGTCAGTTCTTTTTATATTCCAGAAGTACCAAGAAATAAACATGTCTCAAGAACAGTCCTTAACCAATGATTGTAGGAGATGGTGCATAAATACCCCAATTTCCTGTCCTTTTAAGTGGGATTGCTGAGTGTTTTTCACCATTTCACGCATTTCCCTACAGAATTATGTTTTGTTTGTTCTCTGTGATACTTGGTTTAGTAATTCACCCTTTATTGGCGTACTCTCTTTACATGTATAACTTCTCTACTTTTCTGCTGGTATCTGCTGCATCCTCCAAATAAACTATTTGCTGTGATTTTTTTTGTTTGTTTGTTTGACTGAAATAAAGATTATGTAATTTTCTTATGAGTATAATGTGGACACAATAGTTTTGTTAGGAAACACTGGAAGAAGATAAAATTGAAAATTTTCAATTTCATTTTGTACAAGAATTTTTGAGTTTCTTGCATATACCAAATAATAGTATACACAAACACACACACACACGTGTATATATATATGTATATACATACTCTCATATATATATATGAGTACCGAGTGCAGACGAAAGTTCTTGACTGGAGATATGCATTTGTGAGTCACAGATTTAGATATAGTAATTGAAGATTTGAATGATGTCTTCTAGAGAGAGATTATAAAGTGGAAAAAGGAGAAGATCTAAAATAGATTTCTAGGGATTTTGACATTGAATAGCTATGTAGAAGAGGATGGAGATACAAAATAAACATAGACAAAGTAGTCAAAATGTGGGGAGAAAAACAAAGAGTGTTAAAAGTAAGAGTGTTTTAATAGGGAATGTCAACCATTCTGCTGAGATAGCTAGTAAAATAAGAGATGGAAAATATCTACTGATGTTTAGAAATAAGACTTCTAAGTATCATTGATGTTTACAAACACTGAAATTTATGGTAATTTTTGAAATAGTAGTTGCAGTGGAGAATGGGAACTGGAATTCAAATTGCAGTAGTTTGGCAAGTGAGTAATGGTTTCGGAAATGGAGGCTGTGAATATTGTCAACTCATCTTAGGAGTTGGCCTATAAGTGAGAAAGGAAAAGTAAGGAAGCTGGTGTTGAAGAGGAAGGAGAAATTGGGTGATTTTTTGTTTTTTAAACACCTACCCAGGACATGTTCCTTTCCTAATCTGACTTCTTTAGAATTTATTACTGATGTTAGTTATTAGCATTGCCATCATTCTAAACATCTTGAAATAGGTTGTATTTTTTATTTTCCTTTATTTTTTACTCCTATATGGAATGATTCATTGACTTGATAATTTTCACATACATTTTTTATTGAATATGTTTATGCCTCCTCCTATCCTTTACTTAATTATCTCTTAATATGATTCTTCATCATCATTTTTCTTCTTCATCAGTGCTGCCAAAGTATAACTACTGAATTATAGACATGGATATCAACTCAGTAAAACGCCTTTGATAATTACTCAAATTATTTAAATGGTATTTAGTGGCTCCATCCCACTTAATGCATTCTTATCTTATCCCCTCCCATAAATGCTATCAATTTAGCACTTCCATACCTTTCCTTATGCCATAATCTTTATATAGTACTCTCTTTCTATTACCCATAGAGTTTCAGGTTTTGCGCATCCTCAAGCTTATATAATTTAGGGTCCATTTTTACCATTAAATATTACAAAGTTTAAATATAAATTTGGTTATAAATCTAGGTATTTATTTCAAAAGACAAACCTGTTACGAATTTTAAAGGGTGACAAACAGTATAAACATCACAAACTCCAAAATAACTACATTTTTATTAATGAATTGCTTGACTTTTTTGTATTTACGTGACTTAGATACATACACATTGATCATCTCTTTGAATGACAATGATTTTGTAATATTATTTTCTTTAGAGAAATTACAGTTAAATCAATCTTTCGTTTAGCATGACTGGCAGGATATTTTTATTATTAAAAGATTAGATGCATAAATATGCTGTACCACATATTGATTTTTTTTTTTTGCATAACAATGCTGAAAGTTTGATCCTTTGAACAGAAGCACTCTGAAAAAATTTATTTTTTGAATCCCATTAAAAACAGTGTGGAAAAACTGAAGATTTGCCTTTTTATCATCGTATATACCACATTATCAACTGGATTTCTGACAGGATATAAGGTCCATTCTGACTGTGTATTGAGGCAAACTCTTATCTTCCACTTACAGTTTTCCATGTCTGTTTGATATTTAGAAGAAATTTGCACAGAATACCTTCTTGCTCCTTATACTATTTTTCTACACTAACCACATACTTGTAATGCTCAGTGCTTGAAAAGTGTGAATAAAGATACATCTAATGATCCTGCACTTTCAGGTCATAATACCACATATATCATCTATACATTAAAGGCAGAAAGAGGTATTCCAGGAATACATTTCTATATTAGTTCAGTTATTAATAAATTGACACAGAAGTGGTTAGGAAACACACAATTATATCATTAAACCCCAAATAAATGTATTCCCCATTCAACTTGCTCTTAGCCAGATTCCGAAAATATTCTTGTTCACTGGAACACTAATAAAATAAGAATTGCAACAAAGGGAAGTCAGTGTATAAAGAGAAAATAATCTTCACAGCACTTTAAAACTGCATTATAGAAAGATCACCTTGTGATCATATTGTTTTGCGAAACACCCTCCACCCAGGGTTTTGGAAGATTCAGTGCAAGCAAAAGGATTGATGCTTAAACTTAAGGTTTATTCATTTCATAGTAAACATCTGTCTCATATGATACATATGTACTAAACATGCATGATCTGATTTTTCACAGCACCTGCAAATTACAGGTTGGCTGTCACTTTTTCTTTGAAGATGTAATCTCTCCTGAACTGAACTATCATGGCAATTTATTTTCACTTCTCTGAATGATACTTCTGTCTCCTCTTTTTGCCTTGTCTTGTCTCCTCTCCTTCCCTCCTTCTGTATACTTTTCTCTTTCTATATATGTCATCAAGTTATTGGCTAGGGTTACGAATACACACACACACACACAAACACACACACATACACTACAGTCTTTGTAATGACATGGCCTCTGCAGAACAGATTTATTTAAATTGCCCACAATAAACATAGCATTTACTGTCAACTTCAGCAGATATCCAGTGAAATATTTGCAACAGTATCAAATAAATAAGAATATTAAATTTGAACATGATGACAAAAAGGGTCAAAGAAACAAGTCAAAGTAATAATTTCAAAGAAGACTAGTAAGAAAAATGCATTGGTACAAGAAACTGCACCCTGGTTTGCCTCAGGAAGAAAAATCCATAGACTTCTGTATAGGATTAACACAGTGTGATGGTTATTATTAGGTGTCAACTTGATTGGATTGAAGGATGCCTAGATAGCTGGTAAAGTATTGTTCTGAGTGTGTCCATGAGAGTGAGGGTGTTGCTAGAGGAGATTAACATTTGAGTCAGTGAACTGGAAGAGGAAGACCCACCCTCAATGTTTGTGGGCACCATCCAACCGACTACCAGTGCGGCTAGAACAGAGCAGGTGGAAGAAGCTGGCTTCCTGAGTCTTCTGGCCTTTATCTTTCCCCCGTGCTGGTTACTTCCTGCCCTTAGACATCAGACTCCAGGTTCTTCGGCCTTTGGACTCTTGGACTTACACCAGTGGTTTGTCGGGGGCTCTCAGGCCTTCGGCTACAGCCCTAAGGCTGCACTGTTGGCTTCCCTATTTTTGAGGCTTTATTCTCAGACTGAGCCACTACTGGCTTCTTTCTTTCTCAGCTTGCAGATGGCCTATCGTGGGATTTCGCCTTGTGATCGTGTGAGCCAATTCTCCTTAATAAACTCCCTTTCATATATACATCTATCCTATTAGTTCTGTCCCTCTGGAGAACCCTGACTAATACACACAGTGAGTAATTCCTTAGCTTTAGTACACTCTCTGATCACAATTCCTGAGTTCAGGTCCAGAATCTACCTGAGAGTGAAGGAAGCAGGAAAGGTATTTGTACCCTAAAACTATCAGGCCAAATCTGCAGCAAGCATATGTCTCTTCGGAGACATATGTTTTCAACTAAAGCTGAACTGTCAAAACAAAAACTGGGTACCCAAAAGCTGCTCAGGCAAGAAAAATAATGTAAATACAGTAGAAAACCAATTTCATCAGTTAATATAGGCTAAGTTATGATACAGTAAAAGTTACCACAAAAATCCCAGTCAGTCATAGCAACGAAATTATATTTCTCTTTAACAACATATGTCTATCTTGGGTTGACTGTGGCTTTGTTTTATGTCATAGCCACTGTGGGACCCAGGCTGATGACCAGCTGCTTCACAGTACATTGCTACTCATCAGGACAGAGGGGAAAGAGACATGTCAGCTCATGAACTTCTGCCCCAGAGTGACACATGTCTCTTCTACCTATATTTCATCAGTCAAAGCAAGTCTTAAGGCCACTTCAAAGTTCAACAGGGCATCATCTTCTCACACCAAGAGGCACTACATGGACAGGAACTGGAACTTTTGGTAACAAGTAATATAATCTACCGTGCTAATAAACTGTGTTTTATCCATGCCATATTTTGCCATGACCCGTGATCCCTCTTTCAGAAATATTGTGTTTAGAAACATTCAAACACTTTCTATTTAGAAAAAAAAATCCATTAAGATACCAATAGATTGATCCCAACAGAAAGGTCAACAATATTTGAGTGGCAATTTAAAGCTTTCAAAGCACTTTCAACTAAATATCTCATTTGTTCTTTCAAAGTACTCTATGAATATTTGAACTCTGAACTTTGATCTTAAATTTACCTGTTCTTTTTATTAATCCATATTGTACTTATTTCCAAATGAAAAAAAATTACACGTGTAGGTATTTTATTTCCTTTTAGTCTTTCATGATTTGAATTTGATCATACTAAACTGGGCTTACTAAAAATTACTATTAAAATTTTTATGGATTTTTTAATTCATCTGTATTTCCTTTGTGTTCTATGTTATATCCTTTTATTTTCACACCATCTCCTGTGACAACTCTTGTTCTTGTTAATAACCCATTGTCATTAGCAAATCCTACATATTACCTTTCCTGCTGCTCTCTTAATTTTCTTAAAGCAGGTCATTGCTATTTCATAATTATCCTGCTTTCTTAAATAATTCTGAATCTCATTTCCCAAAGTCATTCTCTTCATAGACTTCATATAGGAAATTTAGGTAGGTATAATTATGGATTGTAAAAGCCTGAAGAAACCCTAGAGTTTATGGACTCATTTAAAAGATGACAAAACAGACCCAGAGAGATAGTGACTTGACTGTAATATAAAAAATAATCAGGTATATTAATAGTACTATAACTGAGGTCTTTCCATTTCTGATGCAATAGTCTGTCTCATGTTCTGCCTTTCCTTTGCTTCATGAATTAGCATACCATTCTTGATCTTGAGCTTTAGTATTTTGGTCTAGTCTTTATTTTCCTGTCAAATCTACTCTTCACTCTGTGCTGGCCTTGTTCTCTGCATACAGGCTGACCTCTACCTGGCCCTCTGGCTTCTGGCTGGGCTCACCCCATGGCATGCACCAGCGATAGTTGGGACCCTGGAAAGAATGAGAGATCTGTGTTTGTGTTCTTATGGCTTCTTGCAGCTAGGCTATGGTTGGTCCATGGCTATACTTTTTTCTCATCTGTGAGGGATACTCCTGTCCCAGCTTGTTGGGTTCCGGTAACCATCTCTTACCCATATCCCTTACAGGCCCAGGGTTAGTGATGTCTTCCTGCATTGCTAATTAGATTTTTATAGCCTCCATGTCAAATTTTGTTCTTCGTAACAAGTTATGTAACAACCTTCTGGGTTTGCTTAGGCCTGTCCACACCTTTGTAAATAGCGTTTTCATTAAATTTTTAAATTGTCACCTTTGAGTATATATCTGTTTCCTGTCCAAATCCTGACTGATACAAGGTATATTGCTTTGATTTCAGCAAAGGGGCTACAGTAAAAATTATTTGTCTGTCAATAGAAGGGCTTTGTAGAAAGAAATGGGTTCTTTTTGTCCTGTTACTTGGTTATCTTTAAATGTAAGCTGTTGAAGGTTGGGTTCTCCGAATGCAGACATGAAGACAAAGTTTGAGGCTCAAGATATTTATTAAGGATTGATGTATGTGAAAGGAAGGGGAAGGAGGTATAGTTGGTCAATCAGGAAGTCATAAAAGGCTTGGACTGCCTACAGAAGCTTAGAGTCAATATTGCCTGTTAGGGTTGTTTGGCATTGGGCTACACTAGCTGAGCCTTTATAGGCACCATCCTCAGTCAGCAGATGCCAGCTGCCCTAGAAAGGGAATGATCAGACAGAAATCAAGCAGACCCTGAGGAAGTGCTGGGAGGAGGCTTGTCTGGACACTCCACACTCCACAGTTGGAAAGTACACTATTTCATAAAGGTTATCTGGGTGGTACATCTCTCTACCACACAAGTTGTCACACTTCTGTTTAGATGTATATCATTATTTGTATTTGTAGAATGACTGGATGTAATATAAAACACCCAGTCAAATTTGAATTTCAGATAAACAACAATTAAATTTTAGTATAATTATATCCCATGCAGTATTTAGGAACTACTTATAAAAAACAATGATTTGTTGTTTACTTGAAATTCAAGTTTAATACTTTGTTTTGACTTGTTAGGTTTTGTTTCTAAATCAGGAAATTCTAATATTTCTCATCTATTAATAAAAGAAGTTTCACAGAGTATTTAAACAGTTCAGCCTCTGAGACTGGACCTCACTGATTCAAAGATTGTTTTTTCACTTAGCACCACTTTAACCTTAGGGAGGTTATTAAATTCCCATGTGCTTTAGTTGTTTTATCTTCAAAATGGCGAATATAGGAGAGCTTTATTTATAAACTGTTTTGAGGATTACATAAGTTATTAAAAGTAGAACATTGAAAAATTAATAACACATATAGTAAGTGTTCAATAAACATTAGCAATTGCAATTATTGTTTTTATTACATCCCATCTTTTTTACTAATGCAATACATCTTTGCAGAGTGTTGTAGCATAGCTGACTAAGGTATAGTCTCTATTCCCTAAAATACTATATTCTAGTAGGGCAATCATATATCAGTTCAAAATAATACAAACACCTTACAAATAATGCTATGAAAAAAAGTATTGTGGTTAATGTAGCATGGAATTGGTAATTAAGGAATTGAACAGTAATGTGGTTTCATAGAGATTATGAAATTTAAGCTGGACCTGGAGGAAGACTATGATTTTGACTCATGAAGGTGAAGCTGAAACACTTGAAAAGAAGAATCAACTAAATTTTGATCTGAAATGTAAGCTAGATAGCATTCCACATGAATTTTCTACAAATATACAAGAAGAGAGAGAAGATGGAGGCAAGAAATACAGTCAAAAATCAACATGGACCAAGAAATTCTTAAAATATATGAGAAGAAGTGAGTTATATTACAGCATGCAGATGGACTTAAAACAGGTTAGATGATACTTCATACTTCCCTTTTTTCTTATTGTCAAAATATTATCTTATCTCTTTTAGAAGGTTTATAGAGATACTTTTTAATTCTTGGCCCATCTGTTCTAACATTTTGCTTGTGATGAAAGTGGTAAGCCAATATTTGTTTTTCTTTAGAGATGGCTGTGCTCCGCAAGGGTACTGTTAATTTGGCATTGGACCTCCTATTCCCGGAGGTTATCAGTTATTTCATCAATGTTTCCAGTGTCCCAGGGATGGCCACACATCTGATGACTCATTAAACGAACTCAGCAATCTTAGCATATGGTTATACTCACAAGCTAAGATTTATTAGAGACAGAATAAGAACCAACAAAGAGAAATAAACAGTGTCTGGAGGAATCCACGTGCAGATTTCCTATGCTCTCTCCTTTCCATAAGGGGTCGCGGAGAGTATGCCCACCCTCTATCACCAAAAATGCAGTCACATCTTCATGACATTTCTACTCAGGTAATCTTGTTTGAGATGTAATTTAGGGTTTTTAGTGGAGGCTGGTCACACAGCCATTCTCAGTCTAGCAACAAACATGCCAGACTCCCAGAAGAAGAGCATGTTTTCACCACAAAGCACATTGTTTGTATAAACAACCTAGACTTAGAGACACAATCTTATCATTTTGAGAATGTTTCAGAAGTCAAGTTTCCAGACACCAGACAAGGGCCAAACTTGTAAGGGAGCTCTTTTAAAATTACAGCCTCCAACCTGCTATTATCACGTCTATGAACAGTCAGTATGTGAGCAAGGCCAGACCTCAGTCCAACCCCTGTGAGTTCAGGGTGGATTGAGCCCTGAGATGGAGGGAGCTGATATCAGAGTATTCCTCCTTCTATAAAAATAATTCTTCAGATTATGACCTCATTTATTTTACCCCAATAATAGGGTGAGAATACTTCCTGAATGGTTGCAGAAGCAACAACCAGAAGTTACGGAGGGTGGTGGAAGAACAAGGGCAGAACGCTACAGTTTCTGCCCCACTAAAGTTTTCTCCTTGTAGTAGGTCTTGCTCCCTGTACCACCCCTTCACACAGCAGTTTTAAAACAGCCACCCATCACCCAAGGATTTCTTACAGTTTTTTGCCTGTCCTTGATGTTTCATGTTTTCCCTTTGCAATTTATCTGGGATTTCTCTCTAGTTTCTCTTAAAGCTGAAATCCAGCAGTCTTGCTACTTCAGCATCCTGGTAGGAACTAGATAGACTGTCATTTTGAAAAAGTTTCTCTTATTTAATTTTAAAATCTCATATATCCTTATTGAAGTTCTCTTGAGTGGTACAGATCCAGAAAAAAAGAAAGAAAGAAAGAAAAAGAAACCAAAACTCACGTGTAACTTTACAGTAGAGAAATAGTTAGTAGCTTGTGGTAGATCTTGACAGTAAGTTTCTGTTTTTCTTCCTATGTGCCTTTTGTTTGAAGTGTAACACTAACATCAGGTTTAGCCCACACTTGGTCTATTACTAAGTGATGGAATATCTGAAGACATCTGGTGAGTTGTCTAGCAATTCCTAATTGGAATCTCTTTATCTATGTGGTGGAAGAAACCTCTGGGGAATAATATCAACGAGGACCCTTTGGGGGATTCAGACACTGCGGTTATGTGTAGAAAACTGGTGGGACTATTCAAGAGAAGTCTATTAACAGGGAAAATAATTAGCTTTTTAGGAGAAAATAAATTTTAAAGTAAGAGAACGAGGTATAAAACTATTAACTTGATACCACTGTCTTAATCATTAAGGAGTAATTCTGGACAGAATACGGAATTGGTCTGTAGGATTTACATTTCTACTCAGTCCCCATTGGACTCATTTCTGAGACCTATGAAGGGTAGGGATAGACTACATTAAATATCTTCCTAAAATACTGAATGAGCTTGTTCATTGAGCTATGAAATATATTACTGTACAAACACTGCCTAGCATCACTGTAACAAGAAATAATGGTTCTTTGTTCCTCTCTTTCCGATGTCCTTAGTCACAGGCCACCTTAGAGCTTTGCCATTGAGAAACTCAGACACCACAGAAACCAAGTCCTTCTACTGTGCAATGGTGGCAATCATGAGTAAATGCTGTGCCTGGTGAAACAAGAGACATAAGTGCCAAGGGTAGCAACCACAGATAGAATGCAGTTTATGTATGCTGGGGATTGTCACAGCCTGCAATCCAGCAGCAGTATTTATTGGCCAAATGAAACAGTAGTAAAAATAAACATGAAACTTTTTACCTAGAATTTAATGAAGGGACTAACTTACCCCTTGGAAAAGTAGGAGTGGAGCATCAAAACCTTGCCGGCATGAACTTGTTTGTGAGTTCAATGAAAGATAGCCTCTGGTCTCCAAAAAATTCCCTAGGGTTACTACTGCTGGAATATCCACAGGCTGCTGATGCTTGTGAAATATGAATTGCAAAATTTATAAACCTATGTGGTGACTATGATATCCCTAATTTAATCTCAACATTAGAAAACATGGTTTAACAAAATATTTATGACATGTGTCAGAAAACGATTTTTTCTGATAACATAATATTGAAAATTCTGGAACCTTTAATATTTCATTTGTTTGTTGAATAAAAGTTGAATTTGAATTGTTTATTATAGTCCATTTGGTGAGTTTATGTTGATAGCAAAGCAAAATATTTAAAATCATTATGCTAGGGGTTCCTTCAACACATGCTGCCCAGACAACAAGTGCAATATCCCTCATTTTTTCTATGAGATGTCTGAAACCTAGGAAAGTGTCTCTGGTAGAATTGGGACCATGGCTCAGTTTGATTCCCAACCCACTAGAAATCCTTGTATATTGCCGTACTTCATGTGAGATGCCTCACTTCGTCACATCAGGGCAGCAGTGTTATTATCCATTCTAAACTAATGTGCGATATTGGGTCTGCTGATCTGTACTCAGGCAAACACTTTTATCCCCACTTGAAGAATTGTTGCTTATACATGAACCAGCTATTTTGCTTAAAGACAATCTGCAACACATTTCTTTGCTTTCCTGTCCTTTTACTTTGTTTCTTTTTCTCTTCTTTTTTTCTGGCTTTCATTTTTTGGTCAATTTATAGTTATTTTTAATAATGTTATAGCATGATTGAGTTCAAGCAAACATATCTTCAGTGCCTCAGAAATGAAGGAAATTTAAAAGGTCTGAAGTAACATCTGAGTAACTGAAAGAGAAATAAAAGTAGCAGCAAAGTAGAAACAAAAAAAAATCCTATTTTTATTGGACCTCTAACTTTGCAGAAATGTTTTTATTTTGTATGTTTGTATTTAAATGAAGAATATACCCTACTATAACAGTCAGTTTTTAAAGAAAGATAAATAATTATAAATGATATGGAGACAGTGAGAGAGTTAGGTGCAAGGCAAAAGGGATAGAGATTTGGAAGGAGGAAGGTGATATGTATTTCCAAACAAAAATACTGATAAAGAAAATTCTGAAAAAAGTTGGGTCATTCTTTGTGGCTAGGTTATTTGAAGACAAGAAATGGATCCAATTCTTTAGATTTTATCTGCATTCACCCAGTAAACGTGATCATTTATGCTATAAGAGAATAAAGAAAGGGCATCCGAAAGGTGGATGCCTGTAAAGTCAGTCTTGCTTCATTATAAATTAAAAACCAGAGCAAAGGTTGGGATGGGTACTACTGAATTGAAAATATCTAGTCAGAAAGGGATCTTACTACTTTCATGGCCCTTGTCATATGATTCATTGGAGGATCCTAGTAATCTTCTGTCTATTGGCAATTGTAGGACTTAACATAGATTTTAATTTTTCATTACATAATTTTCAATCTTTTTCTACTTCAAACATGCAGATGCAATTTTTGTAGATCTTGTTTTCCCCATAGTAGGGGATCTCCTAGTTTCTCCCAGTTCTTTTTCAGCTGCATTTGTTTCTTTGACCTTCAACTTACATGCAAAACAGTTAGGTTTGTAGTCACACCTCTACTTAGACATCTGGGTTGAAATCTCTAAGAAGAGCTACTTTCTAAGAGGACAGTGAAAATCCCTTAAGTTAGAAGGTTTATATTTTATTACCGAACAAATTAATTTCTGCTTTTTAATTCTATGTATTTCTTACAATTAAATACTCGGAGCTATGAATATTTCATACTAAATGAGAAGATAATTTTATCTTTCTGGTATTAATTAGTTGGCTAAAAATATATTTGACTTGGGGAAAAAACAGACACAAAGGAATTTTTGTGAGATATTTTTAGGATAGGTTTGTGTACGGAATATAAAAATGTTTTTACAAAATTACTTCTAAATTTTCATATTTAATCCCAAAATTAATAAAAGAAAGAAAAAAAAATTTAGTCATGGGAATCAACAATTAACATAATTTTGGGAAATAGAAAGCAGTTTTTTTAGGTTTAAGGCTTAATTGACAAATAGAAATTATATATATTTATGGTATACAACATGTTTTGATATTTGTATACATTGTGTAATAAATAAAGCTAATAAACATACTCATTACCTCTCATATTTTTCATTTTTTTGGAGGTGAGAATATTTAAGATCTATTTTGTGAGCAATTTTGAATTATACATTAAATTTTAATAACTATAGTTACCATGCTCTACAAGTGATTTCCAAAAATTGTTTCTCCTAATTAAAAATGTGTAAGCTGTGACTAACATCTCTCCATCTTCGCACCCCTGCTCAGCCCCTGATAACTACCATTTTCTTCTCTATTTCCATGAGTTCAGCTTTTCAAAATTCCGCATATGAACGACAGGATTGCAGTGTTTGTCTTTCCATGCCTGGCCTCTTTCACTTAGCATAATGTCTTCCAGGTTCATCCTTGCTGTCACAAATCACAAGATTGAATCCTTTTTAAGGCTGAATGGTATTCCATTTTATGTATACATATATGTGTATATATCTCTCTCTGTGTATGTGCATATTATATATGTATGTGTGTGTGTATACATTGCATTTTCTTATTCATTCATCTATCGATGGACTCTTAGCTCGATTCTGTATCTTGGCTATTGTGAGTAACGCTGCAATGAGCAGGGAATGCAAATATCTCTGGCAAACTGATTGCCATTTCTTTTGGATGTATAACCAGAAATGGGACTGCTGAATTGTATGCTATTTCTATTTTTAGTATTTTGAGAAATTTACATACTGTTTTCCAAAATGGTTGCACCAATTTACATTTCTACCAGTCGTGTACAAGCCTTTCTTTTTCTCCATATCCTCACCAATACTTATTTTTTTGTTTTTTGGATAATAGGCATTCTAAAAAGTATGGGGTGATATTTCATGTGGTTTTAATTTATATTTCCCTGATGATATAAATATAAAAATGTTAAACATTTTTTTCATATACCTGTTGGCCATTTTTGTCTTATATTTGGGGAAATGTCTATTCAGGTTCTTTGCCCATTTTTTAATCAGGTTACTTGTTTTCTTGGTATTGACTTATTTGAGTTCCTTATATATTTTGGACATTAAGCTCCTGTCAGATGTGTGGTTTGAGAATAGTTTATCACATTCTGGAGGTTGTTTCATCACCCTGTTGATTGTTTTCTTTGCTGTGCCGCTTTTTGTTTGATGTAATCTTATTTGTCTCCTTTTATTTCATTACCTGTGCCTTTGGGGTCACATTCAGAAAAACTTTGCCCAGATCAACGTCAAGGCGATTTTCTCTATGTTTTCTTCTAGTAGTTTTCTAGTTTCAGGCCTTACATTTAAATTTTTTTTGAGATGATTTTTACATATGATGTGAGATGAGGTTCTAATTTTATTTTTCTACTTATGGATATCCAGTTTTCCCAATATTATTTATTTAAAAGACTGTCCTTTCCATATTATGTATTCTGGCACATTTGTTCAGCAGTTGACTGTAAATGTTTGAATTTATTTCTGGGCTCTCTCTTCTGTATATTTGGTCTATATGTCTGTTTCTATGCCAATACTGTGCTGGGTTTTGTTTCTCAGAAAAATTATCTTATTTGTATCTTAAGTTAACAAATAAAAATTCTATATATTTATGGTTTACAACATATTTTGAAAGATATATAAATATATGTACATTGTAGAATGAATAAATTAAGTTAATTAACATATGCATTACTACACGTATCATTTTTTATGTTTAACACTTAAAATCTATGCTCTGAGCCCATTATAAGTATACAACACAATGTTTTTAACAGTAGCCACCATACTGTATAACAGATCTCTTGAACTTGAATATCGTGTTGTTTTGATAACTATACTTTTTTTTTCTTTTTTTAAGAAGCGATCTTGCCATGTGGCCCAGACTGATCTCAAACTCCTGGCCCAAGCAATTGCCTGCCTCGGCCTCCCAGAGTGCTAGGATTAGAGTTGTGGGCCCCTGTGCCTGGCCGATAACTATACTTTTGTAATACATTTTGAAATCAGGTAATGTCATGTCTCCGGCTTTGTTTGTTTTGCCCAAGACTACTTTGGCCCTTTGGTGGTTTTTGTTTTTTTGTTTTGTTTTGTTTTTGAGGTTCCATACAAATTTTAGGATTTTTTTTCATTCTTGCAAAAAATGTTCAGTGTTAATATATAGAAACACAACTAAGTTTTGTATGTTGATTTTATATTATGCAACTTTAATGAATTTGTTTATTATTTTTAACAGTATTTTTAGTGAACTCTTTAGCATTTTTTCTATAAAATATCATGTCATCTGTAAACTTTTGATTTGGATGTATTTTATTTATTTTTCTTCCCTAGTTGTCCCGGCCAGAACTTCTAGTACTGTATTTAAGGGACATATTGAAAATGAGTATCCTTGTTTTGTTTCTGATCTTAGAGAAAAAGCCTTCAACTTTTCACCATTGATTATGATATTAGCTGTGGGCTTGGTATGTATGGCCTTAATTATGTTGAGTAACATTTCTTCTATACCTAATTTGTTGAGGGTTTTTATCATTAAAGGATATTGACTTTTTTCAAATGCCTCATCTTTATCTAATGAGATGATCATATAGTTTTGTCTTTCATTCTGCTAATGTCGTATATCACTTGTATTAATATGCATATGTTGAACCAACTTATATCCCATGGATAAATCCCACTTGATCATGGTGAATAATCATTTAACTGTGCCTTTTAATCAGTTTGCTGGTATTTGCCAAGGACTTTCACATTATTGTCCATCAGGAATATTGGACTGTAATTTTCTTTCCTTGTCGTGTCCTTTTCTGGCTCTGCTATAAGGGTAACACTGGCCTTGTAAAATGAATTTAGAAGTTATTTCCTCTTCTTCAGTTTTTGAAAGAGTTTGAGGCCGGGAGCGGTGGCTCACACCTGTATTCCCAGCACTTTGGGAGGCCGAGGTGGGTGGATCACGAGGTCAGGAGATCGAGACCATCCTGGCTAACACAGTGAAACCATGTCTCTACTGAAAATACAAAAAATTAGCCGGGCGTGGTGGCAGGCGCCTGTAGTCCCAGCTACTCGAGGCTGAGGCAGGAGAATGGCGTGAGCCCGGGAGGCGGAGCTTGCCGTGAGCCGAGATGGCGCCACTGCACTCTAGCCTGGGCGACAGAGCGAGACTCCGTCTCAAAAAAAAAAAAAAAAAAAAGAGTTTGAGAAGGATGTTATTAGTTATTTCTTGTTTTTGTTTGTTTGTTTGTTTGTTTGAGACAGTGTCTCACTCTGTCACTCAGGCTGGAGTGCAGTGGTGTGATCTTGGCTCACCGCAACCTCCGCTTCCCAGGCTCAAGCAATTCTCCTGCCTCAGCCCCCTGAGTAGCTGGGATTACAGGCGGGTGCCACTACCTGACCAGCTAATTTTTGTATTTTTAGTAGAGATGGGGTTTCACCAGGTTGGCCAGGCTGGTCTTGAGCTCCTGACCTCGAATGATCCACCCACCTTGGCCTCCCAAAATGCTGGGAATACAGGCGTGAGCCACCGCACCTGGCCAGTTATTTCTTAAATGTTTGGTAGAAATGAGTCATGAAGCCATTGGGTCTTGGGCTTTGCTTTGATGGGAGCTTTTTCTAATTAGTTACCCAATTACGTTACTCATTGTCAGTCTGTTTAGATTTTGTATTTCTTCATGATTCAGTCTTGATAGATTACATGTTTCTAGGAATTTATCCATTTCTTCTAGGTTATCAATTTGTTGGCATATAACTGTTCATAGTAGTTTCTTATGGTTCTTTGTATTTCTTTGATATTTATAAAGTTTCCTCTTTCATTTATTGTTTATTTGAATCTTCTATTTTCTTATTTAGTCTGACTAAAGGTTCTTTTTAAAAACTCAACTCTTAGTTTGATCTCTTCTACCACTTTTCTAGATCCTATTTCATTTATTTCTGCTCTTGCATCTGTTATCTTCTTTCTTCTACTAGTTGTAGGTTTAGTTTGTTTTTCTTTCTCTAGTTTATTGAGGTATAATATTTGGATTTTATTTCAGTTCTTCTTTTTTATGAATGCAGACTTTTGTAACTATAAAATTCCCTCTTAGAACTGCTTTTCTTGCACATCATAAGTTCTGGTATGTTGTTTCCATTTTTCTGTGCCATTTAATATTTGTAAATTTTCCTTTTAATCTTTTCTTGGACTCATTGCCTGTTCAGGAGCATGGGGTTTACTTTACATATATTGTGAATTTTCCAAAAAACTTTCTGTTCTTTATTTCTAGTTTTTTACCATTGTGATCAAAATATTTACTTGATATTATTTCAGCCCTCTTAAATTTCAAAAATAGAAGTGTATCTTCCCCTTTCAAACCGGGCTTGTAAAAATAAAAATAAAAATAAATTTGATTACTTTGGGGGATACCTGTTAACTAAGGCATTGTATCTATGCCTGAGAATTCTCTAGCTTTTTATCCCCACCAAGACAATCATTGTAGTCCTGCTCCTTGGATATATGTGTGGCCAAGGGGAAGAATATTTAGGTAGGGGCATATTGCAAAATCTTTCAAATTATATCACATTGACTACCATTATTCTTCCTTTAGGTGAGGGTTTGTCTATAAATAGAAAAATCCACATGATGTGGTTTGGCTATTTCCCCACCCAAATCTCATCTTGAATTGTAGTTCCCATGATCTTCATGTGTTGTGGGAGGGACCCAGTGAGAAGTAATTGAATCATGGGGGTGGTTACCCCATGCTACCATTCTCATCTCATGGGATCTGATGGTTTCACAAGGGGCTTTTCCCCCCTTTTGCTTGGAATTTATCTCTCCTGCTGCCATGCGAAGAAGGACATGTTTGCTTCCCCTTCTGCCACGGTAAGTTTCCTGAGGCTTCCCCAGCCATGCAAAACTGTGAATCAATTAATCCTCTTTTCCCTTTAAATTACCCAATCTTGGGTATGTCTTTATTAGCAGCATGAGAATGAACTAATACAGTAAATTGTTAGCAGAGGTGGGGTGCTGCAATAAAGATACCTGAAGATGAAGAAGCAACTTTGGAACTGGGTAACAGGCAGAGGTTGGAAGAGTTTGGAGGGCTCAAAAGAAGATAGGAAAATGTGGGAAAGTTTGGAACTCACTAGAGACTTGGAGGACTCAGAAGACAGGAAGATGTGATAAAGTTTGGAACATCCTAGAGAACTGTTGAATGGAAAATGATGATAGTGATATGGACAATGAAGTCCAGGCTTAGGTGGTCTCAGATGGAGATAAGGAACTTGTTGGGAATGGAGTAAATGTCACTCTTGCTATGCAAAGATACTGGTGGCATTTTGCTCCTGCCCTAGAGATCTGTGGAACCTTGAACTTGAGGAAGATGATTTAGAGTATCTGGCAGGAGAAATTTCTAAATGGCAAAGTGTTTAAGAGAAAGAAGAGCATAAAAGTTTGAAAAGTTTGGAAAATTTGCAGTGTGATGATGCAATAGAAAAAAAACCCATTTTATGGGAGAAATTCAAGCTGGCTGCATAAATTTGCATAATTAATACAGAACCAAATGTCAATTACCAAGAGAATGGGAAAAATGTCTGCAGGGCATAACAGTGACCCTCACAGCAGGCTTTCCCATCACAGATCTGGAAACCTAGGAGAAAAAATGGTTTTGTGGGCCCAGCCCAGGGACCCCCTGCTCTCTGCAGCCTCGGGGACATGATGCCCTGAGTCCCAGTGGCTTCAGCTCCAGCTGTGGCTAAAGGGGCCAAGGTACAACCTGGGCCATTATTTAAGAGGGTGCAAGCCCCGAGCCTTTGCAGCTTCCGTGTAGTATTGTGCGTGCAGTGCACAGAAGTCAAGAATTGAGGTCTGGGAACCTTCATCTAGATTTCAGAGGTTGTATGGAAACACCTGGATGCCCAGACAGAAGTTTGCTGCAGGGGTGGAGGCCTCATGGAGAACCTCTGCTAGGACAGTGTGGAAGGGAAATGTGGGGTCATAGCCTTCACACAGAGTCCCCACTTTGCACTGCCTAGTGGAGCTGTGAGAAAAGGGTCACCATCCTCCAGATCCCAGAATGATAGATCCACTGACACCTTGCACCATGCACCTAGAAAAGCTGCAGGCACTCAATACCAGCCCATCAAAGCAGCTGGCAGGGGGGCTGTATTCTGCAAAGCCACAGTGGTGGAGGAGCCCAAGGCCATGGAAGCCCACTTCTTCTATCAGCATGACCTGGATGTGAGACATGGAGTCAAAGGAGATCATTTTGGAAATTTAAAGTTAATGAATGCCCTATTGGATTTCAGACTTACATGGGGCCTGTAGCCCCTTTGTTTTGGCCAATTTCTCCCATTTGGAAAGGATGTATTTATCCAATGCCTGTACTCGCATTGTATCTAGGAAATAACTAACTTGCTTTTGATTTTACAGGCTCATAGGCAGGAGGGAGGGACCTGCCTTGTCTCAAATGAGACTTCTGACTTGAACTTTTGGGTTATTGCTGGAATTAGTTAAGACTTTTGGGGACTGTTGGAAGGACATGATTGTGTTTTGAAATGTGAAGACATAAGATTTGGGAGGGGCCAGGATGGAATGATGTGGTTTGGCTGTGTTCTCACCCAAATCTCATCTTGAATCATAGTTCCCATAATCCCCATGTGTCATGGGAGGGACCCAGTGGGAGGTAATTGAATCATGAGGGTAGCTAACCCCATGCTGCTGCTCTTGTGACAATGAGTTCTCATGAGATGTGATGGTTTTATAAGGGACTTTTCCCCCTTTTATTTGGCACTTCTCTCTCCTCCCACCACGTGAAGAACGGAGTGTTTGCTTCCCTTTCCACCATGATTGTAAGTTTCCTGAGGCCTCCCTAGTCATGTGAAACTGTGAGTCAATTAAACCTCTTTTCTTTAGAAATTACACAGTCTCGGGTATGTCTTTATTAGCAGTGTGAAAATGGACTAATATACCACTGTTTACAGTTTGTTTCCTATTCCCCAAAGAAAACATGGATACCATTGTAATATAAATGTAGTATATATGTAATATAATGTAATATATTACATATATATTGTAATATATTACAATATATATTACATATATATTGTAATATAAATGTAATATAAATGTAGTATAAATATGTGGATACCATGCTGAACTAAAAATAAACCAAATTCTTCAGTGCTAGCTCTCACTGGAGCTCCATTATTTTCATTCTGGTGATGTGACTTCTTCATATTAGAGAAGTAGATTTTTACATTTCTCCCATTGGGGGATCATCATCATATCAAACACTCAAATATTTAATTCAACAAATGTTTTCATCAAATAAACCCCATTAGTTCAGATAGCCTTTGTATTTATTTCATTTCACTGTGATGCTATTTTTCTGGTCAGGGAAAAAAAGAATTTCCTGATTTGGCAGTATTCTCTGTGGAATCAATTGGGCTGCATAGGCAGCTACCTGGCTGTGAAATGTCAGGCTGATTCAAATATCATATTAAGTGATGTTAAATGTTTTCTGGGTATGGGACTGAACATCATCTTTATGGAAGCTGAATTTTGACTGAAAGGGTCACATAGGCAAGCAAGTGTTCATGAGTTTTGAAATAGGAGCATGTATTAGAAGTTCACTGGGATTTAATATTTGAACAGCCAGGATGGGCATGAAACATGAAGAAAGGAGTATATCGTTTGTATGTACTATTTCTCCTGATCCCATATCTTTGGTAATTATTCATTCTACTCTTAAATAATGGACATTAACATCAATATGGGCCAAGGTCAATATTAGATGGTGATTAAAAAGTTATAGACACTCCATGCCCTCCAGGCAGCACGAGATAATTGGGAAGGGCAGTTATGCAGCGAGACAATTCAAGTGCAAGTTGCAAAGTGCTCTAACAGAGACATGTGTGAGGTGCTAAAGCAGTAGAAATGAGGTGCACTTTCTACTCTCTGTGGGAACAGAGTAAATCAGGGACTCTCACAGAGAAGATGGTATTTGAGCACCTGCCTTTACAATCAATCGCTTCACAATTTTATTCATATACATACACATACATCAATAATGTGTGTATATACTATATAGATATATGTGTGTGTGTGTGTGTGTGTGTGTATATATATATATATAATCTGTATCCTGTATCCTGCTCAAAGTATTGTGTGTGTGTGTGTGTGTGTGTGTGTATTTTTTTTCTTCAGCAGGACACAGACTAGGCACAATATATTGTAACATCTTGGCAGCAAATTATCACAGTCTATGGCCATCAAATGTCAAAAGCCATCAGAAATAACAGAATTAACATAAAAATAGTAAAAAAAAAAAAAAACCCTAGATTTTGCAACTTGTAGTTGGTCCTTTCAGCAAAGCTGAGAAAAAAAGTTCAACACAAAAAAATGCAGTTTTTGTCACCAAAGAAAGATTTGTCTACTCTCCTTTTTTTTTTGTGGCTGTGACATTTTCAGGCTGATTCAAGGCACCATGGTTGACATCACTTCTACTTATAAAAATGTAGTTGTTGTTTAGTACTAGATATTCTTAGATTTAGTGGTGAGAGACGTTTTGTATAACCATCCATTATTTATCTGAGCATTATCTGGTAGTCACTATGGACTTAGTCGGAAGAACAATGAACTAAGAAGCAGGAAACCTTGAGTATATTATTGTGACCTTTGAGCCACCAGGTAATATCCCTAAATCTCAATTTTCTTATCAATTAATTCTGAATGACTTTTGCAAATTAATTTACAAGGCTATGTTACAATGAAATGAGATAATAATTATTAATGTAAAATTGAAAATATCATGTACTAGGCACAGTGCAGTGTAGATTGAAGATTGGACACTTCATGAAAAGGCTAAAACTGTGACACCACATAATTCAAATATATAAAATTATAGACATTTTGAATAAGGTAAAAATAATTTGTTTTGCCAAATTTTAAAAAAGCTGGAATAGCTTTTATACTCTCAATAAGAATTATTTAGAAAAATACACATATGCCAAGCATTTTAAATACCTATTTTAATTTACTATTATGATACCATAAGGATATAGGCATTGTTTACATTTTTGATGAAAATGCCATAAGTTTGAGAGTTTAACTACCTTATAGTGTGATTGGGAGTCATAGAGAGAAGATAGCCATAATTCTGAATCCAGTGTTTTCCAATAAAGGAGAGAGAGGACAAGATCAGATGCACCTGGGAACCATTTTGAATTTGGGCTTCTAATTTGATAAATTATTAGAAGTGCCAACACTGGGAAATCAGGTGAATTTAGTTTGATTTTTTTTTCCCCAGCTCTTTAGAAAATAGACACAATTATTCTTCTCTAACTGGGCTGCTCATGTTAAAAAGATAAGAGTAAAACATGTAGCTTCCTTATTACCAAGCAGCAATTTTTGGGGCAGTGATAAGCCAAAACCAAAATATTTCTTATGGATACTTCTTAGATATTTTCCACACTGTAAATGCAACATTCATGCAAGGTTTACTTGGGTCTTGAATGTGGACTTTAAAAATAGAGGAGGATTTATACTATAAAGTAAAAGTCACCTATAATCTACCCACATTAAAATTTCTATCAAGATAGAAGTGAGAATTGCCACTTTCCAAAACTCCAGTGCCAGCTTCCTGGGGGAAATCATGGAGAATCATTTGATATGTGCTTTTTGAATGACTCCTTTAATTCAAGATTTTATAAATTCAGAAAGAAATTTATCAGAGGTTGAACCTATACTGTGGAGCAAGAACTATCGGCCCACTACTATTACTGAATTTATACACATATATGTTTTTAGCTAGGACAGTACAGGTGGGCTGAGGTAATAAATACACAAAATGTCGTTGGCTTAACATATTTTTATATTTATTTATTTATTTATTTTTGAGACGGAGTCTCACTCTGTTGCCCAGGCTGGAGTGCAGTGGTGCAATCTCTGCTCACTGCAAGCTCCGCCTCCCGGGTTCACGCCCATTCTCCTGCCTCAGCCTCTGGAGTAGCTGGGACCACAGGCACCTGCCACCACGCCCGGCTAATTTTTGGTATTTTTAGTAGAGACAGGGTTTCACCGTGTTAGCCAGGATGGTCTCAATCTCCTGACCTCGTGATCCACCCGCCTCGGCCTCCCAAAGTACTGGGATTACAGGCATAAGCCACCATGCCCGGCCAGCTTAACATATTTTTAAATGTTTACTTTTGACTGAGGAACCTTGTGCTGCATGTTCAGACTACTGTCCAGGAACGCCCTGCTGTCTATATGTTGGACCAGATTCCCCATGGCCCTGTCATATCAACACTATGCCCTACCATCTTCACAGCAGGGTAAGAAGTGGAAAGGCAAATGTTTGCCCTTAAAACTTTCCACCTGGATGTGACACATGCCACTTTTATTTGAATCTTATTGGCCTAAGAATGATATGAAGCCACACTTAACCTCAGAAGAGACTATAAGTAGCATCCTACAGAATACCTTGAAAAAGAGGAAAAAGAAGATATTGGTAAATGATTGTAATGCTCACAATATCTGTTACATTTGACAAGCAAATTTTATATGAGAGACAGTGGTAATACAGCTTAATAGTCTTCAGGTGAAATCAAAGTAACCTCTCTCTTGTGTTTGATTCTGAATTCTATCATTCATGCATTGCCCAAGGGCTGTTGTTTCTTTTTCTGTGACTGGCTTTATTTCTTCTTTTACTGTAGCAGATACCTTTTTAATTTTCATGATCTGTCACAAATTGTTAGTCTTCAGTTATGTACTTGATACCTAATATTTAACAACCATGTCACAATTATCTCATGAAGGCAATATTCAGTTATGTAGTAGAGCTGGCTTTCTGGATCTTGAGAATTGAGAACTTCCTAACATGTTTAGTGACATGCCAGTAGCTTGATAGAAGCCATAGTGAAAGGTTTTATACCATGAATATCAACAAAGGCTACAACGCAGGTTTGTTTGCTGCCTGTTTGTTTCATTTTCCCAGAGAGCTGGATGTTTAATACATACTAACACATCACTGAGATTATTTCTTCCGCCCACGTATTCTGCAATATGTGGAGGAGAAGGCAGAAAGAGTTTTATCTACATGTGTAGTACAAAGAACTAGGAATGGCAAAATTTTTCATAAGACTATGGGCCAAGAGTGAAGTCAGAAAAGTATGTCCAAGTTATTTAAAAAGGCAAATAGAGCCATGGGAGATCCAGAAGGAATGGGGAAGAGGACCAGTGAATTTTTATGAATTCTTTCTAGTATGTGCTTGCCCTAGCCAGATAGAGCTTCTTAAAGAGATCCCATAGTAAGTAAAAGAAAAACATACTGTTATTCAAAGAAGCAGGGTTTTGAAGAAATATCAGGCATTTTCATTCCATTTATTGGTTAACTTCTGCACTTAAAACAGATCCCATGCTGGATTTAGAAAATAGATTCTATGACCTTGTATTATAGATTTTATCTTCGTGTGATATAATCTGCTTACATATATACCCTACTAGACTGAGTTTTAAGGAGTGTCAAGATTGTGTTCTAGAGCAGTGGTCCCCAACCTTTTTGGCACTAGGGACAGGTTTTGTGGAAGACAATTTTTCCACAGACCAAGGGGCAGTAGGGATGGTTTCAGGATGATCCAAGAGCATTACATTTATTGTGCACTTCATTTCTATTATTATTAAATTGTAATATATAATAATAGAAATAAAGTGTACAATAAATGAGTTGTATAACTACTTCATTATTGTAATACAACTCACCATAATGTAGAATCAGTGAGAACTTTGAACTTGTTTTCCTGGAATTAGAAGTTCCCATCTGGGAGTGATGGGAGAGAGTGGCAGATCATCAGGCATTAGATTCTCATAAGAAGCAGGCAACCTAGATCCCTCCCATGTGCAGTTCACAATAGGGTTTGCTCTCCTGTTAGAATCTAATCCTGCTGCTAATCTGACAGGAGGCAGAGCTCAGACAGTAATTCAAGTGATGAGGAGCAGCTGTAAATACAGAGGAAGCTTTACTTCCTCACTGCTACTCTCCTGCTGTGCAACCTGGTTCCCAACAGGCCATCGTCCACTACCACATCATCCAGTACCAGTCCGTGGCATGGGGGGTTGGGGAGCCCTGTTCTAGAGAGCTGTCTATACCCTCTTCTTGGCATGGAATATTTAGCATAGAAAAAAACCTAGTAAATATGTTAAATTGACCTAAATTTAAAACTCTGATACAATTGTAGCATGTCAGAATGTATTTCCATTTACCTAGTTTGCTTCAAATATCCTGTAGGTATTGCTGGATGAAAACACACATACGTTTTAGAAAGATAAGTATTTTTCTGGAAGGCATGGGGATACAAGAGTCTTGGTTAAACATGATCCTGCGATCTCTGTTAGGAATATAACCTTGATCTCTAGTGACTCTGTTGATGGGACTTAGTTGGATTCAGATTATGAAATCCAGTTAAAAAATAAAAGGTAACTCTGCAGGGTAATGTGTATGTTCTTATGAAAAAAATCACAGAATTTTATACTAATAGGAACATCGGAGTTTCTACAATGTTATTGCACAAAGAAATACAAACTCTCCATTATCAAATGGTAAGAAATCTCATCTAAACTCCATAGGCTCAGGCCTACGCCTTTTAAAGAGTGCATAGTAAGAAATATTCTACACTCAATACATTTATCTTACATAACTTTTTCTTATACAATAAGCAAGTTTATGATGATTACAGAAGCACCTACAAATTTTTCCTAGATAAAAGCATGATTTTGTGAGAGAAAAGAAAAAATACAATTTTGTCCTCCTTTTATTTTAACCCATATAATTGTATTAAATTGCCTTTCATAAAGAAGACAAATATTCCCACTATGAATATATATATTTATGCCATAAGTCAGTATGTATTTCTATTATATAAAACCCCAAATTCATGGTCAAAGCTAATTTTAAGAAACAGAAGCAATTTGGACAGCATTTCAGATAATAATCACATTGTCTTTAATGTTCATTGTCTTTTATCTTATAGAGAGTGTTGTTTGTATTTCAAAGCAAGCCATATTACCTAAATTTGAAGTGAATATATTTTGTTTACTTTTTTCAGAATATCACAAAATACAAACAATGAATTACACATCTCTCACACTGTAGAGGAGACCAAAAGGTAGAGATACACTGAGGCCTTCAAGTCTTTCACTAAAGGACACAGACTCAAAAAAAAAAAAAAAAAAATGAACCAAAGTAATTTGTATTTCTCTGTTCTAGGACTTTTTATCTAGGGAAAGGAATATAAGAGAGAAGGGAATTAAAAAAAAAATTGGAAGTGAACTGAAAAAAAGTCACCTTAAACACAAAGCCTAAAATTTCCTTTTTCTTATGAATATTTCAACAGGTAATATGTTAAAATGGGTCAGAAAGTAGCTTCAAGGACAAGTTCAAATTAAGCTAAGGTTTTTATCTCAAATTCAATTTCACTAATTATTTTAATAATTGAAGATGTTATCTAAAGCAAGTTGTAAATCAGCTAATTATTTGCTCTGTTTATGTTTTCTACCAAATTATACATTTCAATTGCTATAATAAATTTTTCCTTTAGGAACATACAGGTGTAATGTCTATATAAAACTAACCAGGAACAAAATCAATATCAGTATCAAATAAAACAGGTGTACATATAAACTAGTTAAATGAGGGAAACAAAAAAGGCAGTTTATAGGGATTTTTATCACATATATACTTTGATGGTCTTAGGAAAATAAAAGTATGGAAAACTGACTTTACTTACTTAAATAATTGCTATATTTGGGTTTTCAGATTCATGACTATTTTTAGAGACCGTAGATTTGACTCTTCTCTTTGTTCTACGTCTTTGGTCTTCTATCTTAAGTGTTTATCCACCTTTTCCTTTCTTTTTCCTATATACCACCATTTTTTTTTTCCATCAAAAATGTCAAGCCCAGGTGACCTACCCACTGTTATCCAATGTTTTAACATTGTAGTCATGGCCACACTCATTAGAGATTAAACAAGGAAAACACTGGGAGAGTCAGTGTCAGAGAGAGGCAGAGGGGTCAGGTCACCAGAAAAAGGGAAGTGGAAAGCATATTTGTAGGTATAGTATTGTCAAAGGCATCAGAAAAAGTATGACAGAGGCTGGAACAAACACTGTAATGTACTGATAAGCACAAACCCTTGACATCTCCTACTTCTATTTAAGTGTGAAACACAATGCATTTACATATTGATATCCTGGGAATAGAGAGACTAATTAAAGAACATTACCCTGACATTACAAAGTGAGGGAAAGAAAGACAGGGGATATAAAGTAGATTCATTTTATTTCACAGAGTTGGTGTTAAGACCTTTGAATCCTTCATTGCTGAGAAATATTAGAAATGGGCTCATGTTGGATAAGGGCCTTGTATCACTGAAACAAATTTTGTCTTTCAAAAAAAATCTTTGAGCACTTAATGTTTCTTAAATGTTAAGAAGCACACAGTACCTGCCCACCAAGATTTTTCAATCTTATGGAAGAGAACTGGCAGTTACATAGATAATTTTCATATAGCAAATTGCAATACTGTTAGAACACAGAGCAGAGACAACTCATATAGTCTAAGTGGAGAGAGAGTGACTGCCAAAACATGGGAACCTTCATGGTAGTATTTTTATTATCAATTTAAATTCTCTAAGATAATTTTCTTCTGGATATTTTCTTCAAATAATCCCATACAAGAGATCCTCCCTGTCTCCAACGTGGAAGGGAAATCCCCTGAAGTTTAAACTCAGAAATGATAAGAAAAAACTAGACACATACCCAGATCTGATTAACTCAATCCAACAAGACAAAGAAAAAAGAATTTAAAAAATGAACAAAACCTCAAGAAGAGTGGGATTCTGTTAAATGACCAAACCTAAGAACAACTGATATTTCCGAGGAAGAAGAGACATCTAAAAGTTTGAAAAACATATTTGAGGGAATAATTGAGGAAAACTCCCTTGGCCTTGCTAGAGATCTAGACATCCAAATACAAGAAGCTCAAAGAACATGTGGGAAATTTATCACCAAAAGATCATCACCCAGGCACATAGTCATCAGGTTATCTAAAGTCAAGATGATGGAAATAAGAGCTGTGAGGCAGAAGCATCAGGTAACCTATAAAGGAAAACCTATCAGATTAACAGCAGATTTCTCAGCAGAAACCTTACAAGCTAGAAGCGATTTGGGCCCTATCTTTAGCTTCCTTAAACAAAACAATTATTAGCCAAGAATTGTCAGGCCTCTGAGCCAAAGCTAAGCCATCATAACCCCTGTGACCTGCACGTATATATCCAGATGGCCTGGAGCAACTGAAGAACCACAAAAGAAATGAAACAGCCAATTTCTGCCTTAACTGATGACATTCCACCATTGTGATTTGTTTCTGCCCCACCGTAACTAATCAATTGACCTTGGGACATTGCTCCCCTGGACAATGAGTCTCATGATCTCCCCACCCTGCACCTTGTGACCCCCAACCCCACCTGTAAGAGATAACCACCTTTAACTGTAACTTTCCACTACCTAACCAAATCCTGTAAAACTGCCCCATCCCTATCACCCTTTGCTGACTCTCTTTTTGGACTCAGCCCACTTGCACCCAAGTGAAAACAAACAGCCTTGTTACTCACTCAAAGCCTGCTTAGGTGGTCTCTTCACACAGATGCATGAAACAAGAATTTTGTATCCAGTGACACTAAGCTTCCTGAATGAAGGAAAGATACAGTCTTTTCCAGACGAACAGATGCTGAGAGAATACACCACTACCAAGCCAGCACTACAAGAGTTGCTAACAGGAGCTCTAAATATTGAAACAAATCCTCAAAATACACCAAAATTTAATCTTCTTAAATCATAAATCTCACAGGACCTGTAAAACAAAAACACAATGAAAAAAAAAAAGAAACCACAAGGTATTCAGCAACAAATAGCATGATAAATAGAAGAGTACCTCACATCTCCATACTAATGTTGAATGTAAATGGCCTAAATACTTCATTTAAAAGACACAGAATGGCAAAATGAATAAGAATTCACCAACCAAGTATCTGTTGTCTTCAAGAGACTCACCTGACACATACTCACATAAACTTAAGGTAAAGGGGTAGAAAACGTTATTCCATGCAAATGAACACCTAAAGCAAGCAGAAGCAGCTATTCTTATATCAGACAAAAAAACCTTTAAGCTGGAACAGTTAAAAAAGACAAAGAGGGACATTATATCATGATAAATGACTTGTCCAACAGGAAAATATCCTAAATATATATGCACCTAACACTGGAGATCTCAAATTTATAAAATAAAATAATTACTACTAAATCTTAGAAATGAGATAGACAGCAACACAATAATAGTGGGAGACTTTAATACTGCACTGACAGCACTAGACAGGTCATCAAGACAGAAAGTCAAAAAAGAAATAATGGATTTAAACTATACCTTAGAACAAATGGGCTTAACAGATATTTTACAGAACACTCTACCCAACAACTGCAGAATATACATTCTATTCATCAGCACATAGAATGTTCTCCAAGATAGACCATATGATAGGTCACAAAACAAGTCTCAATAAATTTAAGAAAATTGGAATTATATCAAGTACTCTCTCAGACCACAGTAGAATAATATTGAAAATCAACTCAAAACTAAGGAAATTAAATAACCTGCTCCTGAATTATCTTCTGGTCAACAAGGAAATCAAGATGGAAATTAAAAAATTATTTGAACTGAATGGTAATAATGACACAACCTATCAAAACCTCTGGAATACAGCAAAGGCAGTACCAAGGGGAAAGTTCATAGCCTTAAATGTCTACATCAAAAAGTCTGAAAGAGCACAAATGGACAATCTAAGGTGATACCTCAAGGTACTAGAGAAACAAGAACAAACCAAACCCAAACCCAGCAGGAGAAATGAAATAACAAAAGATCAGACCAAACTAAGTGAAACTGGAACAAACAAACAAAAAAATACAAAAGATAAATGAAACAAAAAGCTGGTTCTTTGAAAAGATAAATCAAGTGGATAGACCATTACTGAGATTAACCAAGAAAAGAAAAGATCCAAATAGGCTCAATTAGAAATACAATGGGAGATATTATAACCATACCACAGGAATTTAAAAAAATAATCATCCAAGGCTAATATGGACACCTTTATGCACATAAACTAGAAAACCTAGAGGAGATGGAGAAATTCCTGGAAATCTACAACCCTCCTAGATTAAACCAGGAAGGAATAGAAACTCTGAACAGACTAATAACAAGCAATGAGATTGAAATAGTAATTTAAAAATTGCCAAAAAATATAAAAATTCCAGAACCAGATGGATTCACAGCTGAATTCTTTCAGACATTCAAAGAAGAAGTAGTACCACTGGAGAGAGAAAGAGGGAATCCTCCCTAAATCATTCTATGAAACCAGTATCACCCTAACACCAAAACCAGGAAAGGATACAACAACAACAACAAGAAACTACAGACCAACATTCCTGATAAACATAGATGCAAAAATCCTTAACAAAATACTAGCTAACCAAATCCAAAAACATATCAAAAAGATAATCCACCATGATCAAGTGGGTTTCATACCAGGGATTCAGGGATGATTTAACATATGCAAGTCAATAACTGTGATACACTACATAAACAGAATTAAAAACAAATCACAACAGTTTGATTTCCTCTTTACTGATTTGAATGCCATTTATTTCTTTCTCTTGTCTGATGGCTCTGGTTAGAACTTCTAGTACTATGTTGAATAAAAATGGCGACAGTGGGCATCCTTGTCTTGTTCCTGTTCTGAGGGGGAGTGCTTTCAACTTTTCCCTGTTAAGTATAATGTTGGCTGTGGGTTTGTCCTAGATGGCTTTTATTACCTTAAGGTATGTCCCTTCTATGTCAATTTTGCTGAGGGTTTTAATCATAAAGGGATGCTGCATTTTGTCAATTTTTTTCTGTGTCTATCGAGTTTATCATGTGATAATAAACCCACAGCCAACATTATACTTAACAGGGAAAAGTTGAAAGCATTTCTCCTCAGAACAGGAACAAGACAAGGATGCCCACTGTTGCCACTTCTATTCAACATAGTACTAGAAGTCCTAACCGGAGCCATCAGACAAGAAAAGGAAATAAATGGCATTCAAATCAGTAAAGAGGAAGTCAAACTGTCACTGTTTGCTGATGATATAATCGCATACCTAGAAAACCCCAGAGACTCCTCTGAAAAGCTCCTAGAACTGATAAATTCAGCAGTTTCAGGATACAGAATTAATGTACACAAATTAGTAGCCCTGCTATACACAAACAGCAACCAAGGTGAGAATCAAATCAATAACTCAACCCCTTTTACAATGGGTGCAAAATTTGGGAATATACTCAACCAAGGTGGTGAAATACCTCTGCAAGGAAAACTAAAAAACACTGCTGAAAGAAATCATAGCCAACACAAATGGAAACATATCCCATGCACACGGGTGGGTAGAATTAATATTGTGAAAATGACCATATTGTCAAAAGCAATCTACAAATTCAATGCAATTCCCATCAAAATACCACCATAATTCTTCAGAGACCTAGAAAAAAAAATCTTAAAATTCATATAGAACCAAAAAAAGTCCACATAGCCAAAGCAAGACTTAGCAAAAAGAACAAATCTGGAGGCATCATATTACTTGACTTCAAACTGTACTATAAGGCCATCCATGGTACTAGTATAAACAGCATGGTACTGGTATAAAAATAGGCACATGGACCAATGGAACAGAATAGGGAACCAGAAATAAATCCAAATACTTACAGACAATTGATCCTTGACAGAGCAAACAAAAACGTAAAGTGGGGAAAAGACACCCTATTCAACAAGTGGTGCTGGGATAATTGACAAGCCACATGTAGAAGAATGAAACTGGATCCTCATCTCTCACCTCATACAAAAATCAACTCAAGATGAATCAAAGACTTAACTCTAAGGCCTGAAACCATAAAAATTCTAGAAGATAACTTTGGAAAAACTCTTCAAGACATTGGCTTAAGTGAAGACTTCATGACCAAGACCAAGAACCCAAAAGCAAATACAACAAAAACAAAAATAAATAGATGGGACTTAATTAAACTAAAAAACTTCTGCACAGTAGAAGAAACAATCAGCTGAGTAAACAGACAACCCATGCAGTGGAAGAAACTCTTTGCAATCTAAACATTTGACAAAGGACTAATGTTTAGAATCTATAAGGAACTCCAACAAATCAGCAAAACAAAAACAAACAATCCCATCAAAAATTGGGCTAAGGACATGAATAAACAATTCTCAAAAGAAGATATACAAATGGCCAACAAACATATGAAAAAATGTTCAACATCGCTAATGACCAGGGAAATGCAAATCAAAACCACAATGTGATAGCACCTCACTCCTGCAAGAATGGCTATAAAAAAAAAAAAATAGATGTTGGAGTACATGTGGTGAAAAGGGAACACTTTTACACTGCTGATGGGAATGTAAACCAGTACAACCCTATCGAAAACAGTGTGGAGATTTTGTAAAGTACTAAAAATAGAGCTACCATTTGATCCAGCAATTCCACTGCTAGGTATCTACCCAGAAGGAAAGAAGTCATTATATAAAAAAGATACTTGGACATGCATGTTTGTAGCAGCACAATTCTCCATTGCCAAAATATGGAACCTGCCCAAATGCCCATCAATCTATGAGTGAGTAAAGAAATTTTATATATATATATATACCAATATAATATATATTATAGAATTATATGTGTGTTTGTACATATATATATGCATATATGTATATATATATTTCATGTATATATATGTGTGTGTATATATGTATATACATGGAATACACACACACACACACACACACACACACACACACACACACACACGTGGAATAAGGTAATGGCAACCTGGGTGGAATCGGAGACCATTCTTCTAAGTGAAGTAACTCTAAATGGAAAACCAAACATTGTATGTTCTCACTCATAAGTGGGAGCTCAGCTATGAGAATGCAAAGACATAAAAGTGGACTTTGGGGACTTGGGGAAAGTGGGAGATGGGGGGTGAAGGATAAAAGACAACACATGGGGTATAGTGTACACTGCTCAGATAATGGGTACAACAAAATCTCAGAAATCACCACTAAAGAACTTATTCATGTAATCAAACACCACCTGTTCCCCAAAAGCCTATTGAAATAAAAAAATTAAATAATATGATTAACTGATAGACACCCCTGGGTTTGAAACCACATTACCTAAATTTGAAAGGAATGTATTTTGTTTCCTTTTCTCAGAATATCACAAAATACAAACAATGAATTACACATCTCACATTGTAGAGGAGACCAAAAGGTAGAGATACACTGAGGTATCATGTAATGACCTTGAAAGTTAAATCTCTGAACCTCACTTTGTCTCACTTTTCTTCCCCTGAAAATGGGAATGATAGTGCCTACAATACTGGATTGGTAAGATAGTAGAAAGGCAATAAATATAATAAATAGTTTTATTCCATGGCACATAGTGGAAATTCAGTTCATTGGAGTATTTCTGAAGTATACTAAATATATTGAAGTATTTGGATTATTATCCAAATGATAAATAAGTTTATTATATAATATTCAGTACACAAGTATTCCTGAATAAGTTTATTATAAAAATGATTAGGAAATCATAATTCTATAGCTCAGAGTTGATTGACACCACATGAGGCACTGAGCTCAGAAGAGTCCCTTGAGTGTTGCCCCCTTAATTAAAGGAGGACCTCCGTGTCATCCTCAAATTTGTCTGAGGATTCAGTGGCATTTGAAAAGGGTAATTGTGTTTTACTAGCTGAACTTCAATTTTAGTTACTATAATTTTACCGAGAGCACAGAAATACAAAGCCGTCTTTATAAAAGCTACTGAACCTTCAGGCACAAACAATACCTCATCTGGAGAAAATCACCTGCACCTTCTCTCCACAGATATGACCAGATAGGCTATCTTCCCCTTCAGTTAACTAGCTTTAGGTTCTTCCAGAAGCATGTCCCACCAAAAGGGAATGCCTTCCTTTTGTTAATGGAATTTAAAATAATTTCAGATCCTAAGAGGGTGGGAAAAACGGCACCATGCCCTTTCCAGATTTCCTTTATCTTGAGAGTAGTAGATATTTTGCCTATAGCGACAAAATCACTTAGTATAATATTATATTAAGGTTAAATTGTTAATTGCTTTTTTCTTATTAGAAAATGGTACTTGCTTTGGGATAGGAACTATAAAATAAAATCAAGACATATTTTTATTAGGAAGTGTGATTTAGATGTTTTCTTGTTAATGCATTCAAGTGTTCTCACTGTGTCAGCAGAGCTTAGAAATAAATCTTCTTTATGTCCTATATTTTCTGTGGAACCTCACTTAATTCAACATAGCTGTATTATATGCTAGGCATTGAACTCTTAGTGGTAATTATCCAACTTGATAACTTTGCACTAGATCAGTGGTGGGCTAGTTAATACATTATAAAATACATTGCACTAGATCAGGTGGTGGGCTAGTTAATACATTGTAAAACATAAATGGTTTCTGTCCTAGGCTCAAACCTGCTAGAAGACAGAGAACCTGGAATTATTCAAAATCTGCATGAGACAAGGCAACCATAAGTTTCCAGAGCTAAGTTGAACACAACAAATAATTTTAGTTGGGAAAAAACACAAATTTTTATTATTAATCAGAGCATTGGCCCCCAACCCAAAGGCAGACAACTTTGGTAGCTAGGTATGCCATTATTTCTAAATGTTACTTAATAAAGTCTAAATAACGTTAGGTCTTGTAAATGTCAGGGCCTACCTTTGTCCCCACACTACCACCTGTCTGAGTGGTAGTCTTGCAAACCCACACAAACACATACACCCCATTATCAAAGAGAGAGAAAACATGGTTCACTTGTCACCGACTTCACAGTTTGCAGCTGTAGCTGCAGTGATCCCAAGTACAACTGAGAGAAAGAACAAAACAGCCACAGGGAGAATTTTAGCCCTTCCTACACTGACATAGTAAAAGCAAGAGCCCTTTGTGATATTTTAATGTAGTGATGGCACCTACTAGCTGTTGGTCCAAATGATGCTATGAAATTAGATTGATAACATTTTTCCTTTGTGGTTACAGCAATTTGCTGTTGTTGCCTAAATAAATTACCTCAAATTTCATGGCATAAACAGCATAAATTTATAATCTTACAATTTCTACAGGATCTAGAGAATAATCCATTTTCTGCACATTTGAGTTGTGGCAAGATTGAGTTCCTGGCAGTTGTAGGCCTGAGATTTTTGTGTCCTTGCTGGCTGTCAACCAAGGGCCACTCCCAGCTTTAAGAGACCGCACATATTCCTTGTCTCATGATGGCTTCCTCCATCTTTGATTATACTTAGTACAGATCTAGCACCTTTCACATTAAATCTCTCCTCCTCCTTCTGTCTCATATCTCTGAACCAGCAGGAAAGGTGCTCTACTTTTAAAAACACATGTAATTCAATTGGGTCTACCTGGATAATACGGGATCCCTATTTTAAGGCCAAATGATTAGCAACTTCAATTCCATCTGCAAACTGAATTTCCCTTTACCATGTAAAATAACATGTTCACAGTTTCTAGGATTAGGATATGAGCATTATTGGAGGGACATTATACTTCTTACTATAGGAGTGAAGATGAGGATATATGAGGTTGGGCATGGGGATTGAGAAAGAAGAAAATAAACATAGAGAGGGACCTTTAATTATTTGCCTGGATTCCTTCTATGCCAGGTGCTAGTTTTTCAAATGTATGAAAGGTGCTTAAATTTCTTAGCCCCATTTTCTGTTCTTCATATCAAAATACTTAATACCTATCATAACGAAGGCTTTTGGGGATCAGTCAGGTGTGGGGGTCAAAGGTATCAAGAAAAGAGTTCATCTGCGGTTAACTGAGAGAGAATTTCTCACCCAAAATAATTTAGATTCCAAAATTTTAAAACATTCTTCTCAACAAATAAAGAATATCTTTGAGACACATGAACTAAAGCTATCATTTGGAGATATTTTACGCCCCTCATAAGATTGCTATGAGGCCTAAGTGAAATAAATTTATGTAAGATGAAAACATATGATAGGCACTCCACAGATTTTAGTTTGCTTCTTTCCTAAATGTTCTGCCCCAACAATATTTACTAGGTTTTGGAATGTGCAAATTAAAAGAGAAAAAATAAAAAGATCGTTTTATTCATTTTTTCATAAATTATTATTCATATCATGCTATTCTCTTACCACCTGGGTTCGTTTTTACTTGATTCTAAACCTATCCATCCAAATATTTGGACTTTAAAATCCCTCTAGTCTCTCATAAGACCCATCAATCACATTCAATCACATCTATATTCATCCATAAAACATAAACATGAAAAAATGGCCAGTATTCAAAATAGCCTTTTATAGAAATCATTTTATTATTCCTTTTGTGAGCTAGTTTTCGAATGTCTTTCTAATCCTCTTTTCTTATTAGTATCACTGTAGTTGCTAATGCCATATCATTTTGACAACATTGCTTATTCATTTCATCCTTATTTTCTAATGATTTATAAAAGGATTTGAAATTCTGGATAGGCATGTCTAATAAGCACTATTTTTCTCATGTAGCTTTATGGGCTAAAGTCTCCATAAAATCTTTCAGATGTTAAGGAGCATTGCTATATATGTTATTAACAGCACATTTAGATATTCTTAGAAGTATATTACATCCAGAATCTACAAGGAACTCAAACAAATCAGCAAAAACAAAACAAACAATCCCATCAAAAAGTGGACTAAGGACATGTATAGACAATTCTCAAAAGAAGATATACAAATGACCAACAAACATGAAAAAATGCTCAACATCACTATTGATCAGGGAAATTCAAATCAAAACCACAATGTGATACCACCTCACTCCTGCAAGAATGGCCATAATAAAGAAAAAAATTTAAAAATAATATATGTTGGCAGGAATGTGGTGGAAAAGGGACAATTTTACACTGTTGGTGGGAATGTAAACTAGTATAACTACTATAGAAAGCAGTAGGGAGTTTCCTTAAAGAACCAAAAGTATAACTACCATTTGATCCAGCAATTCTACTGGAAAAGAAGTCATTATATGACAAAGATACTTACACATGTATGTTTATAGCAGCACAATTCATAATTACAAAAATATGGAACCCAGCCCAAATGCCCATCAATCTATGAGTGGGTAAAGAAATTATATATATATATATATATATATATATATATATATATATATATATATATATATATATATATATAACCATGGAATACTATATACTATTCAGGCATAAAAAGGATCAAAATAATGGCCGTCAAAGCAACCTGGATGGAATTGGAGACCATTATTCTAAGTGAAGTAACTCCGGAATGGAAAACCAGTTCTTACAAGTTGGAGCTAAGCTATGAGGATGCAAAGACATGAGAATGATACAATGGACTTTGGGGATTTGGGAGAAAGGATTGGGGGGTGAAGGATAAAAGACTACACATTGGGTACAGTGTACACTGCTCAGGTGATGGGTACACCAAAATCTCAGAAATCACCACTAAAAATCTTCATATGTAAGTTGGGATGAATGACACATAGGCACTAATGGATATAAAATGAATAAAGTTTATTATTCACACAATAGACATCTAAATAATTACTGAGGAGAAGGGCTGAAGTTTGGTCTGGAGTGAAACAAGAAGATCAAGGGAGAAGGATGATTCTGATTTTAATTGTAGTTAGGAGGTGTGGCTAGGGGGAATGTTTACTCGTAGGCCGGGATTTGTGTGCTTTTAACTTCCACCAGCACCCAGGGGGGAAGTCTGCAGCTTTCTTACCAGCTTATCCAGTTGTTAAGTAAAAGGGAAAGGGGAAGGGTGGATCTTGCAAATAGTTAAAGATCAAACATCAAAACTGGAGTCTTTGTCTTTATCATAGTACATAAGTCTAATTCTGAGGGTTTTTTAAAAATAAGGTTAATGATCTCATTGATAGACACTTTGACAGAAACAAGGAAAAAATATTTCAGCAACCCATCTAAACAGTGTTCATCTAAACTTTAATGCTGCATTTTACCCAACATGCTAATGAAGCTGTGGACCATAATATCAAGGCATTTGTCCATACTTTTGTTTCCAAGAAGCAAATACTACTGTTTGTTAAATGTTACGTAAGAGAAGTATTGGTGCTACAATAAGAGTTAGAGAGGGTACACTACACTCTGAAAAAGAATCTGCTAAAACAAGACAAACAGCATCTATATTACAAATCAGATTTCCTTTTATGCTGTGCGGTATTCACATTTGATTTTATAATTCAAATTTAGGAACACATTTTTAACCTTTGTTTCCACACCTGAGAGGTTTGCTAATGTGTAATTCCACTGAGAAAATACACACTGATTCTATGTGCTCTTAAAGTGTCATTAACATACAGTATACACAACCTGTTCAACTCCTCTCTGAACTGTACTATAAATAAATGCAGAGCAGTTATTGTAATTATAGAGTAAATATAACAAATTGACATAATTATAATTAAATCCAGGAAAAGTGGTGAGCACTTTGAAATGTACAAAATTAATTCAAGACCCTTATTTGTGGTTAAAATTTCTCTCTCCTTGGAGAAGCAAAATATTAACTGATAACTTAGAGGTATAAAAATCAAAGGCTACAAAGCTACTTTCCTGTATAGGGCAAGAAAAAATGAACTCTAAGCCAAACTTGAGCTCTGTAAGTGTTCACCCAGTTTACATGAAAATGAACTTAAAATGCCTCTTTCATGCCTACTTCAAGAGATTTGAAAGAAATGTTCAGATAAAACAAGCAAGGATGAAAACATGCATTCACATACAATTTTGCCTCATTAATGAGTTTCTAGTGAAATTATGATTGGGCCTAGGTTATCCAGAAAATTGTCTCAATTCTCTAACTCACTTTGCAAATTAAGAAAGACATATACGACCTTGTTTTTCCAATTTTTTTTTCCAAATACTCTTGCCTAAAAGTTTTCTTGTAATTAATGTAGAAAAAAAAAAAACTAACTCACTCTGACATTTTCCTTCTCTTCTTAGAGACTGCTTTTTTCACGCCCAACTTTTCTTTGCTTTGATGTTACAGGAGTGAGAAACTTGTAAAAGAAATCCTTGGTGAGCATTTGCTATCTATTTTGCAGTTGCACACAGGACCTTCTTTCAACTATGTTCATTAGTATGAAGAAGATGAGTACTGACCACTCATCCTTGCAAAAGAATATACTTTAAGATTAATATAAAGAATGTATCATGAATAGCACCTGCAAATTGTCTATTATTACAAAATTCTGTTCAGTAAATGAATGTCAGTGATTAAAAAATATCTTGTGGAAATAGTTTCAAATGTAGATTTTTAAAACAAAGAATAAAAAAGGAAGAAATGAGCAAACAAAGGAAAGAAGATGACGGCAAAAAAAGTTAATAATAAGGAGAGACGTATGTAGATATGGAGTAACTTAAATGTGTATTTTCAATAGATAACAATGAGAATTGAACATAGATAAATGACAACTACAATGAGTTTCATTGCACAATTTTTATGCATCATTAAATATGAAGAATAAAAGATGAGTACAAAGTCTAAAGACAAATCTGAGTCTATCAAGAATGACAGATGAGGAATAGGAGCACAGAGGACAAATTTCACTGCATTGGCAAGGTCTGATATTGTGAAGTGATTGGACTTCATATGACATGGAGAATTAAGAGAATTAAAATAAATTTGGAAAACTGTTGAAAGAAACATTCTCGGCCATTTCCTTATGGTGAAGATGTTTCTTGTATTTTTATTCATTATTCAATCAAAATAAACTGTTAAGTTAATAAGGTCAATAGCACAAAAATGAATGATGTAAAACAGGAATAAAAATATTCATCTATATACTCCTCATATTCTCTTTCTTAATTGATGCACTTACTCTGATATGAGAGACACTACAGATATAAGCAACAACAGCAACAACAACATTGGAATGGAAGAAACCTCCTGAGCCTTGACTTCAGGGAATTTTCACTAGCTCAAATTGTTAAACTGTAGACTTCCCATCTGTTAATGTCTCTGTAGGTGATTTCTCAGATGTATCAGAAGATCCTCAACATTCAGAGTATACTCATAGCATTAATATTTGAAGCCAATTTGGCAGCTCAGAGACCAAAGTTATTTCTGACAATGTACTGCTACAATATCACTTGGTTTCTTCCTTGTCCTCAGAGTCTATTGTTGTCTTGTTATGCACAAGTCGAAATAAAGGGTCGTTCCATAATTTTTTAAGTTTACTTTCCATTAAAAAAATAAAATTTTTCAGTAGGCCCATAACCCTGAATTGTCATGATTACCTACAGACTTTATATTTAAGTTACACACCTGTGGAGCAATTTTTTTTAAAAAACATATTGGTTTGTAATACGCTATCATAGCAAATCCCAATGTAGACATCTCTGACATAGCAAGTTGAACTGGACAGGGTTGGCTGAGAATATCCTTTTAAGGGCCATTATGTGTGTTTATAGTAATGCTGTCTCATTTTGCCAACACTGTTTTATCTACGTTTCAGGGCCAGAGAGTTGTATTCTGCAAACTCTTCATATCAGAGAGTCATGAGAATTTGTAAAATGTATGAGAATGCTATATATTGTTCCAAGAAAGAAACTTACACATACCATAAGTATGAGGGCAGATGAAAAGGTATCTGAGATAAGCCTTTATTTTATTCCTTAAAGGTGTGAAAAACTCAGGCACAATATTTAGGATACTACAATTAACCTTCAATTTTGACATAGAGTCTAGTGACTTTATTGGCTGAGAATGCTGCTGATTTAACTAAGTAATCTATTAACTCCTAGAGAACTGAAAGAAGTGAAGAACTATGAGCAAAGAAGGTAAGAAAATAGATTAGGAAAGAAGGTAAAGGAGAGAATGAAGAGAGTAAAAAAGAAGAAAACAAACAGAAATTAAAAGTACCTACTTTAAAGAGTACTTTAGCAATTCAATCAAGTTTTTGATACATTCTTACAATAACCGTAGGAAGTCAGAATTATTATGATGTTTTACTACAGTTGAAAAATTAGATTTAGAGAGGCTAAATGTTTTACTTTTCTCCTAGTGACATAAATTATGAACTGTAGAAAAGAGCCCAACTCTTAGATTTTTCTCCCCAAACACACGGGCTGGTCCACTTTACCCAATGGTAGATCACAAAATCCCATGATGGGTAACAGTGAAGAACCAGTGACTGCCTCAGGTTTCCATTTGGGGTCCTCATGATGCAGAATGTCTCTTCATCTTTTGGGAGATCAACAACTCATGTTGTCGGGAAAAGAAAGAGAGATCAGATTGTTACTGTGTCTGTGTAGAAAGAAGTAGACATAGGAGACTCCATTTTGTCCTGTACTAAGACAAATTCTTCTGCCTTGAGATGCTGTTAATCTATAACCTTACCCCCAACCCCGTGCTCTGTGCTCTCTGAAACATGTGCTGTGTCAACTCAGGGTTAAATGGATTAAGGGCTGTGCAAGATGTGCTTTGTTAAACAGATGCTTGAAGGCAGCATGCTCCTTAAGAGTCATCACCACTCCCTAATCTCAAGTACCCAGAGACACAATACACTGTGGAAGGCCACAAGGACCTCTGCCTAGGAAAGCCAGGTATTGTCCAAGGTTTCTCCCCATGTGATAGTCTGAAATATGGCCTCGTGGGAAGGGAAAGACCTGACCATCCCCGAGCCCGACACCCATAAAGGGTCTGTGCTGAGGAGGATTAGTATAAGAGGAAGGCATGCCTCTTTGCAATTGAGACAAGAGGAAGGCATCTGTCTCCTGCCCATCCCTGGGCAATGGAATGTCTCAGTATAAAACCCGATTGTATGTTCCATCTACTAAGATAGGGGAAAACCGCCTTAGGGCTGGAGGTGGGACATGTGGGCAACAATACTGCTCTGTAAGGCATTGAGATGTTTATGTGTATGCATATCTAAAGCACATCACTTAATTCTCTACCTTGTCTATGATGCAGAGACCTTTGTTCAGGTGTCTATCTGCTGACCTTCTCTCCACTATTATCCTATGACCCTGCCACATCCCCCTCTCTGAGAAACACCCAAAAATGATCAATAAATACTAAGGGAACTCAGAGGCTGGCGGGATCCTCCATATGCTGAACGCTGGTTCCCTGGGTCCCCTTATTTCTTTCTCTATACTTTGTCTCTGTGTCTTTTTCTTTTCCAAGTCTCTCATTCCACCCAACGAGAAACACCCACAGGTGTGGAGGGGCAACCCACCCCTTCATCTGGTGCCCAACGTGGAGGCGTTTCTCTAGGGTGAAGGTACGCTCCAGCGTGGTCATTGAGGACAAGTCGACGAGAGATCCTGAGTACATCTACAGTCAGTCTCACGGTAAGCTTGTGCGCTCGGAAGAAGCTAGGGTGACAATGGGGCAAACTAAAAGTAAAAGTAAATATGCCTCTTATCTCAGCTTTATTAAAATTCTTTTAAAAAGAGGAGGAGTTAGAGTATCTACAAAAAATCTAGTCAAGCTATTTCAAACAATAGAACAATTTTGCCCATGGTTTCCAGAACAAGGAACTTTAGATCTAAAAGATTGGAAAAGAATTGGCGAGGAACTAAAACAAGCAGGTAGGAAGGGTAATATCATTCCACTTACAGTATGGAATGATTGGGCCATTATTAAAGCAGCTTTAGAACCATTTGAAACAGAAGAAGATAGTGTTTCAGTTTCTGATGCCCCTGGAAGCTGTGTAATAGATTGTAAAGAAAAGACAGGGAAAAAATCCCAGAAAGAAATGGAAAGTTTACATTGCAAATATGTAGCAGAGCTGGTAATGGCTCAGTCAATGCAAAATGTTGACTATAATCAATTACAGGAGGTGATATATCCTGAAATGTTAAAATTAGAAGGAAAATGTCCAGAATTAGTGGGGCCATCAGAGTCTAAACCACGAGGGCCAAGTCCTCTTCCAGCAGGTCAGATGCCCGTAACATTACAACTTCAAACACAGGTTAGAGAAAATAAGACCCAACCGCCAGTAGTTTATCAATACTGGCCGCCGGCCGAACTTCAGTATCGGCCACCCCCAGAAAGTCAGTATGGATGTCCAGAAACGCTCCCAGCACCACAGGGCAGGGCGCCATACCCTCAGCCGCCCACTAGGAGACTTAATCCTACGGCACCACCTAGTAGACAGGGTAGTGAATTACATGAAATTATTGATAAGTCAAGAAAGGAAGGAGATACCGAGGCGTGGCAATTCCCAGTAATGTTAGAACCGATGCCCAAGAGGGAGAGCCTCTCACAGTTGAGGCCAGATACAAGTCTTTTTCGATAAAAATGCTGAAAGATATGAAAGAGGGAGTAAAACAGTATGGACCCAACTCCCCTTATATGAGGCCATTGTTAGATTCCATTGCTCATAGACAGACTCATTCCTTATGATTGGGAGATTCTGGCAAAATCGTCTCTCTCACCCTCTCAATTCTTACAATTTAAGACTTGGTGGATTGATGGGGCACAAGAACAGGTCCAAAGAAATAGGGCTGCCAATCCTCCAGTTAACATAGATGCAGATCAACTATTAGGAACAGGTCAAAATTGGAGCACTATTAGTCAACAAGCATTAATGCAAAATGAGGCCATTGAGCAAGTTAGAGCTATCTGCCTTAGAGCCTGAGAAAAAAAATCCAAGACCCAGGAAGCACCTGCCCCTCCTTTAATACAGTAAGACAAGATTCAAAAGAGCCCTACCCTGATTTTGTGGCAAGGCTCCAAGATGTTGCTCAAAAGTCAATTGCCGATGAAAAAGCCCGTAAGGTCATAGTGGAGTTGATGGCATACGAAAAAGCCAATCCTGAGTGTCAATTGGCCATTAAGCCATTAAAAGGAAAGGTTCCCACAGGATCAGATGTAATCTCAGAGTATGTAAAAGGCTGTGATGGAATCGGAGGAGCTATGCATAAAGCTACACTTATGGCTCAAGCAATAGCAGGAGTTGTTTTAGGAGGACAAGTTAGAACATTTGGAGGAAAATGTTATAATTGTCAAATTGGTCATTTAAAAAGAATTGTCCAGTCTTAAATAAACAGAATATAACTATTCAAGCTACTACAACAACAGGTAGAGAGCCACCTGTCTTATGTCCAAGATGTAAAAAAGGAAAACATTGGGCTAGTCAATGTTGTTCTAAATTTGATAGAAATGGGCAACCATTGTCGGGAAATGGGCAACCATTGTCGGGAAATGAGCAAAGGGGCCAGCCTCAGGCCCTGCAACAAACTGGGGCATTCCCAATTCAGCCCTTTGTTCCTCAGGGTTTTCAGGGACAACAACCCCCACTGTCCCAAGTACCTCAGGGAATAAGCCAGTTACCACAATACAATTGTCCCCCGCCACAAGCAGCAGTGCAGCAGTAGATTTATGTACTATACAAGCAGTCTCTCTGCTTCCAGGGGAGCCCCCACAAAAAATCCCCACAGGGGTATATGGCCCACTGCCTGAGGGGACTGTAGGACTAATCTTGAGAAGATCAAATCTAAATCTAAAGGGAGTTCAAATTCATACTGGTGTGGTTGATTCAGACTATAAAGGTGAAATTCAATTGGTTATTAGCTCCTCAATTCCTTGGAGTGCCAGTTCAGGAGACAGGATTGCTCAATTATTACTCCTGCCATATATTAAGGTTGGAATTAGTGAGATAAAAAGAACAGGAGGGTTTGGAAGCACTGATCCGACAGGAAAGGCTGCATATTGGGCAAGTCAGGTCTCAGAGAACAGACCTGTGTGTAAGGCCATTATTCAAGGAAAACTGTTTGAAGGGTTAGTAGACACTGGAGCAAATGTCTCTATCATTGCTTTAAATCAGTGGCCAAAAAATTGGCCTCAACAAAAGGCTGTTACAGGACTTGTCGGCATAGGCACAGCCTCAGAAGTGTATCAAAGTACTGAGATTTTACATTGTTTAGGGCCAGATAATCAAGAAAGTACTGTTCTGCCAATGATTACTTCAATTCCTCTGAATCTGTGGGGTCGAGATTTATTACAACAATGGGGTGCGGAAATCACTATGCCCGCTCCATTATATAGCCCCACGAGTCAAAAAATCATGACCAAGATGGGATATATACCAGGAAAGGGACTAGGAAAAAATGAAGATGGCATTACAGTTCCAGTTGAGGCTAAAATAAATCAAGAAAGAGAAGGAATAGGGTATCCTTTTTAGGGGCAGCCACTGTAGAGCCTCCTAAACCCATACCATTAACTTGGAAAACAGAAAAACCAGTATGGGTAAATCAGTGGCCGCTACCAAAACAAAAACTGGAGGCTTTACATTTATTAGCAAATGAACGTTAGAAAAGGGACATATTAAGCCTTCATTCTCGCCTTGGAATTCTCCTGTGTTTGTAATTCAGAAGAGATAAGGCAAATGGCATATGTTAACTGACTTAAGGGCCGTAAACACCGTAATTCAACCCATGGGGCCTCTCCAACCCGGGTTGCCCTCTTCGGCCATGATCCCAAAAGACTGGCCTTTAATTATAATCGATCTAAAGGATTGCTTTTTTACCATCCGTCTGGCAGAGCAGGATTGCGAAAAATTTGCCTTTACTATACCAGCCATAAATAATAAAGAACCAGCCACCAGGTTTCAGTGGAAAGTGTTACCTCAGGGAATGCTTAATAGTCTGACTATTTGTCAGACTTTTGTAGGCCGAGCTCTTCAACCAGTTAGAGACAAGTTTTCAGACTGTTATATCATTCATTATATTGATGATATTTTGTGTGCTGCAGAAACGAGAGATAAATTAATTGACTGTTATACATTTCTGCAAGCAGAGGTTGCCAACGCAGGACTGGCAATAGCATCTGATAAGATCCAAACCTCTACTCCTTTTCATTATTTAGGGATGCAGATAGAGAATAGAAAAATTAAGCCACAAAAAATAGAAATAAGAAAAGACACATTAAAAACACTAAATGATTTTCAAAAATTGCTGGGAGATATTTATTGGATTCGGCCAACTCTAGGCATTCCTACTTATGCCATGTCAAATTTGTTCTCTATCTTAAGAGGAGACTCAGACTTAAATAGTAAAAGAATGTTAACCCCAGAGGCAACAAAAGAAATTAAATTACTGGAAGAAAAAATTCAGTCAGTGCAAATAAATAGAATAGATCCCTTAGCCCCACTCCAACTTTCGATTTTTGCTACTACACATTCTCCAACAGGCATCATTGTTCAAAATACTGATCTTGTGGAGTGGTCATTCCTTCCTCACAGTACAGTTAAGACTTTTACATTGTATTTGGATCAAATAGCTACATTAATTGGTCAGACAAGATTATGAATAATAAAACTATGTGGAAATGACCCAGACAAAACAGTTGTCCCTTTAACCAAGGAACAAATTAGACAAGCCTTTATCAATTCTGGTGCATGGCAGATTGGTCTTGCTAATTTTGTGGGAATTATTGATAATCATTACCGAAAAACAAAAATCTTCCAGTTCTTAAAATTGACTACTTGGATTCTACCTAAAATTACCAGACGTGAACCTTTAGAAAATGCTCTAACAGTATTTACTGATGGTTCCAGCAATGGAAAAGTGGCTTACACAGGGCCAAAAGAACGAGTAATCAAAACTCCATATCAATCGGCTCAAAGAGCAGAGTTGGTTGCAGTCATTACAGTGTTATAAGATTTTGACCAACCTATCAATATTATATCAGATTCTGCATATGTAGTACAGGCTACAAGGGATGTTGAGACAGCTCTAATCAAATATAGCATGGATGATCAGTTAAACCAGCTATTCAATTTATTACAACAAACTGTAAGAAAAAGAAATTTCCCATTTTATATTACTCATATTCAAGCACACACTAATTTACCAGGGCCTTTGACTAAAGCAAATGAACAAGCTGACTTACTGGTATCATCTGCATTCATAAAAGCACAAGAACTTCATGCTTTGACTCATGTAAATGCAGCAGGATTAAAAAACAAATTTGATGTCACATGGAAACAGGCAAAAGATATTGTACAACATTGCACCCAGTGTCAAGTCTTACACCTGCCCACTCAAGAGGCAGGAGTTAATCCCAGAGGTCTGTGTCCTAATGCATTATGGCAAATGGATGTCACGCATATACCTTCATTTGGAAGATTGTCATATGATCATGTAACAGTTGATACTTATTCACATTTCATATGGGCAAGTTGCCAGACAGGAGAAAGTACTTCCCATGTTAAAAAACATTTATTATCTTGTTTTGCTGTAATGGGAGTTCCAGAAAAAATCAAAACTGACAATGGACCAGGATATTGTAGTAAAGCTTTCCAAAAATTCTTAAATCAGTGGAAAATTTCACATACAACAGGAATTCCCTATAATTCCCAAGGACAGGCCATAGTTGAAAGAACTAATAGAACACTCAAAACTCAATTAGTTAAACAAAAAGAAGGGGGAGACAGTAAGGAGTGTACCACTCCTCAGATGCAACTTAATCTAGCACTCTGTACTTTAAATTTTTTAAACATTTATAGAAATCAGACTACTACTTCTGCAGAACAACATCTTACTGGTAAAAGGAACAGCCCACATGAAGGAATATTGATTTGGTGGAAAAATAATAAAAATAAGACGTGGGAAATAGGGAAGGTGATAACGTGGGGGAGAGGTTTTGCTTGTGTTTCACCAGGAGAAAATCAGCTTCCTGTTTGGATACCCACTAGACATTTGAAGTTCTACAATGAACCCATCGGAGATGCAAAGAAAAGCGCCTCCATGGAGATGGTAACACCAGTCACATGGATGGATAATCCTATAGAAGTATATGTTAATGATAGTTTATGGGTACCTGCTCCCACAGATGATCGCTGCCCTGCCAAACCTGAGGAAGAAGGGATGATGATAAATATTTCCATTGGGTATCATTATCCTCCTATTTGCCTAGGGAGAGCACCAGGATGCTTAATGCCTGCAGTCCAAAATTGGTTGGTAGAAGTATCTACTGTCAGTCCCATCAGTAGATTCACTTATCACATGGTAAGCGGGATGTCACTCAGGCCACGGGTAAATTATTTACAGGACTTTTCTTATCAAAGATCATTAAAATTTAGACCTAAAGGGAAACCTTGTCCCAAGGAAATTCCCAAAGGATCAAAAAATACAGACGTTTTAGTTTGGGAAGAATGTGTGGCCAATAGTGCGGTAATATTACAAAACAATGAATTTGGAACTATTATAGATTGGGCACCTCGAGGTCAATTCTACCACAATTGCTCAAGACAAACTCAGTCGTGTCCAAGTGCACAAGTGAGTCCAGCTGTTGATAGCGACGTAACAAAGTTTAGACAAACATAAGCATAAAAAATTACAGTCTTTCTATCCTTGGGAATGGGGAGAAAAAGGAATCTCTACCCCAAGACCAAAAATAATAAGTCCTGTTTCTGGTCCTGAACACCCAGAATCATGGGGACTTACTGTAGCCTCATACCACATTAGGATTTGGTCTGGAAATCAAACTTTAGAAACAAGAGATCGTAAGCCATTTTATACTATCGACCTAAATTCCAGTCTAACGGTTCCTTTACAAAATTGCATAAAGCCCCCTTATATGCTAGTTGTAGGAAATATAGTTATTAAACCAGACTCCCAAACTATAACCTGTGAAAATTGCAGATTGTTTACTTGCATTGATTCGACTTTTAATTGGCAGCACCATATTCTGCTGGTGAGAGCAAGAGAAGGCATGTGGATCCCTGTGTCCATGGACCAACCGTGGGAGGCCTCGCCATCCGTCCATATTTTGACTGAAGTATTAAAAGGCATTTTAAATAGATCCAAAAGATTCATTTTTACTTCAATTACAGTGATTATGGGATTAATTGCAGTCACAGCTACGGCTGCTGTGGCAGGAGTTGCATTGCACTCTTCTGTTCAGTCAGTAAACTTTGTTAATGATTGGCAAAAGAATTCTACAAGATTGTGGAATTCACAAGCTGGTATTGATCAAAAATTGGCAAATCAAATTAATGATCTTAGACAAACTGTCATTTGTATGGGAGACAGGCTCATGAGCTTAGATCATCGTTTCCAGTTACAATGTGACTGGAATATGTCAGATTTTTGTATTACACCCCAAATTTATAATGAGTCTGAGCATCACTGGGACATGGTTAGACGCCATCTACAGGGAAGAGAAGATAATCTCACTTTAGACATTTCCAAATTAAAAGAACAAATTTTCAAAACATCAAAAGCCCATTTAAATTTGGTGCCAGGAACTGAGGCAATCGCTGGAGTTGCTGATGGCCTCACAAATCTTAACCCTGTCACTTGGGTTAAGACCATCGGAAGTACTACGATTATAAATTTCATATTAATCCTTGTGTGCCTGTTTTGTCTGTTGTTAGTCTGCAGGTGTACCCAACAGCTCCGAAGAGACAGCGACCATCGAGAATGGGCCATGATGACAATGGCGGTTTTGTCGAAAAGAAAAGGGGGAAATGTGGGGAAAAGAAAGAGAGATCAGATTGTTACTATGTCTGTGTAGAAAGAAGTAGACATAGGAGACTCCATTTTGTCCTGTACTAAGACAAATTCTTCTGCCTTGAGATGCTGTTAATCTATAACCTTACCCCCAACCCCGTGCTCTGTGCTCTCTGAAACATGTGCTGTGTCAACTCAGGGTTAAATGGATTAAGGGCTGTGCAAGATGTGCTTTGTTAAACAGATGCTTGAAGGCAGCATGCTCCTTAAGAGTCATCACCACTCCCTAATCTCAAGTACCCAGAGACACAATACACTGTGGAAGGCCACAAGGACCTCTGCCTAGGAAAGCCAGGTATTGTCCAAGGTTTCTCCCCATGTGATAGTCTGAAATATGGCCTCATGGGAGGGGAAAGACCTGACCGTCCCCCAGCCCGACACCCATAAAGGGTCCTTGCTGAGGAGGATTAGTATAAGAGGAAGGCATGCCTCTTTGCAGTTGAGACAAGAGGAAGGCATCTGTCTCCTGCCCATCCCTGGGCAATGGAATGTCTCAGTATAAAACTCGATTGTATGTTCCATCTACTGAGATAGGGGAAAACCGCCTTAGGGCTGGAGGTGGGACATGTGGGCAACAATACTGCTCTGTAAGGCATTGAGATGTTTATGTGTATGCATATCTAAAGCACATCACTTAATTCTTTACCTTGTCTATGATGCAGAGACCTTTGTTCAGGTGTCTATCTGACCTTCTCTCTACTATTATCCTATGACCCTGCCATATCCCCCTCTCTGAGAAACACCCAAAAATGATCAATAAATACTAAGGGAACCCAGAGGCTGGCGGGATCCTCCATATGCTGAACGCTGGTTCCCTGGGTCCCCTTATTTCTTTCTCTATACTTTGTCTCTGTGTCTTTTTCTTTTCCAAGTCTCTCGTTCCACCCAACGAGAAATACCCACAGGTGTGGAGGGGCAACCCACCCCTTCACATGTAACCAACCAGAGAAGTAATAAAAGAGAAAAATATATGTTACAGAAGTTTCTGTGTAGCATTCAGCATACTTACCATTTTCTATCAATTATCTTACAGTAAGTTTTTACTCTGTTTTGAGTTTAAAACTAAAGTTTTGTGTTATATAAGTGGTTAATAGCTAATACATATGACTCATTAAATAACATAAAATGAGCTGGAACCTCAAGCTATGTGGCTGATCCTTTCCACTTGAAAACTTTGCATATTCAAAAGAAAAAAATCTCAATTTTGGCAATTTTATCTATTATTCTTAATGTTAAAGTTGCTTAAAATAATTTTCAAAGACCAAAAATATTATGATAAAAACATTTTATTGAAATTATTTATATTCCTTACCTCTTTCTTTTAATTTTGAATGCGACCTATTAGAAAAAATGTAAACTTGCCGGGTGCAGTGGCTCACGCCTGAAATCCCAGCACTTTGGAAGCCAAGATGGGCGGATCACGAGGTCAGGAGATCGAGACCATCCTGGCTAACATGGTGAAACCCTGTCTCTACTAAAAATACAAAAAATTAGCCCAGTGGGGTGGCGGGCACCTGTAGTCCCAGGTACTCGGGAGGCTGAAGCAGGAGAATGGCGTGAACCCGGGAGGTGGAGCTTGCAGCAGTGAGCGGAGATCGCACCACTGCACTCCAGCCTGGGGGACAGAGCGAGACTCTGTCTCAAAAAAAAATAAATAAATAAAGTAAGCTTGTCCCTATAAACCACATAACCTACTTAATTGCCCTTATGCTCCTAGACTTAGATCATCTCATTTAACCTGCAGGTAATTGGAAAAGTGATGATTTGAAAGAAATAATCAAGAAAGGATCTCAGAGTCAGGTTTCATGTTGTAGAAGAAGGCAACGGTGAATGATTTTTCTACATCATGCTGCTCTCTTCCTAGATCCATAGGAAGATAAATTATCCCTCCCAGTACAGAGGCAGAATAAAAGTAAAAACAAAAAGTGAGTTGTGAAATCATCATCTGAGGATACAGGAGGTTAGAGTAGTAAACCAAAACAAACTGCAAGACCTATCAAACATTCAGTTATGGAGGAATGAAGGATAACATGCAAAGGAAAACACAAAGGGAAAAAAGAAAGGAAACAAAAGTAAAAATAGCATCATGGAGACTGACCACCATGCAATGGAGTCAGAAGAGAAACAACAGCAAAATACAGCATTGCAATGCAAGTGGCAGCATGTGCAAACAAATGAGAGAAAATTACCAAAGAAAGAGAAGATGACAAAAAGGCACAAAAGAAACAGTAGAGAATAGTCATTTTTTTTTGAAAACCACATAGCCCTAGTAGGAACTAAAAGTATTATTAAAATATGGTAATTCATAAACTCTCTTGCATAAGCCTAGGAAGATTCCAGAGAATAATGAAAAAGAAAAAGAATCTAGAAAAACACTAAGGCAGTGAAAGCATGACAATACTCTAGCTACTGTAAATTTAAAAATATGCACAATTCCATTATGAAAAAAATTGATAGTTCAAACTTAGTCTCTATTTTCATGTAATTTGTTTTTAGTGAATCCCAATTATAATTGATTATTGCAATGCAATAATAATTTTTTAAAAACCTAAAAACAAAAGCAAAAAAAAAAACATTCTGAAGGAAAAACAAACACTGCACAAATAAAATCAGAAAAATAATTAAATATTGGATAGCCTAGAAACAAAGTTATCTGTAAATATCTTAGAATCTAAATAAAAACTTACTCTTCATACTTTCAATTTCTTTTATCACCCTAAGAAGAAGAGACAGTATACAAAACAAAAACAAAAACAAAAACAAACCCGCCTTTTTTTTTTTTTTTTTTTTTGCTTTGGTTCAAGAAACTAAAGAGAAGTAAGTAATTATGAAAAAAAAAAAAATCTAGAGCCATAAAGACCTACTGACTTCCAGTCATTGGACACAGATGGAGAGTCACTGATTGAGTCCTCCTGAGCCCCTCTCCACCATAGGCAGCAAGGTACATAACTGATACTTTAGCAAGGGTCTATTACTCCACGATGATAATAGTATTTCAAGGAGGCAACACAGATGTAATGACAAGACTTGAGGGCATTGAAGTAAGAAAATGAGAGCTTACATCTGGTTTTTCCACAAGCTAGCTGTAAGACCTAGGGCAATTCCTTTAATCTCTGTGATTCTCCATTTCTTGGAGAATATACAACAGTTGTTATTTTTATAAACGTTGAAGATACATTTATAAAAACAAAACCAATATTATTTCTCTTAAACTAAATGTCTAAGGCCACTTTATTCGGGAGGTATAAAATGGTACTCTAGAACTAAACATCAATTGAATGCTGCAGTTTTTAGAAAGTCAACAGTAAAATACCTTAAAAAGTAGTAATTTAGTTGTCTTTTGCTTTTTAAACTCACATATCAACCTATTTTCTCTATATTTTCCATAATGTTCAAATGTGAAATAAATGGAAAATATTATAAAATGCACCAATTTTAATGCACCAATCATTTCACATCTCATTTTTTATATCAGTTTATGTAACCATTTAGAGCTAGGGTTCTCATCTCAGATTGAATTATTATCAAGGACAACTGATTTTTTTGAAGAAAAAAACCACTGCAGAAATAGAATAAGAAAATTAATTAAAATTGGGTAGGCTAGAAACAATGAAAGTTATCTGTAAATATTTTAGAATCTAAATAAAAAACATACTCTTCATACTTTCAATTTATTTTATCACCCTAAGAGGAGACAGTATACAAAAAAGAGAGAAGACACAGGGTAGAATTATATGCAGTCTATACATGAGATACATCTATTATCTGACGGCTTTTTATAGAAAAAAACGATAAAGTTAAAATCAACTATTAGTGGTGAAATAAGATAATGGTGAAATTTTCCTCTCAGGTAGTAGTCATAAATAACATGCATTTTCACAACATTTGATTTTCTAAGTCAGTGTTATTTTGAAAATTATTGAACATAAAACCCTCTAAAAAATTGTGATTGAAACCTCTTGTATATCCTCGAAGGAAGATCATTTACTCATTAATTCAACTAATGATTATTTAGCATTCACCATGTGCCAGGTGCTGTTCTAAGTGCTAGAGATTCAAAGGAAAAGTAAATTGGCCTTCTTATGAAACTTTCCTTCCAGTGGGTAGAGAGGATATAATAGAGGTGGGATGGGACTGATATAGTCTGAAGCATGCAGCCTGGTTTTCTGGAGAAATGACATATAAGCACGTGGCAACAACTTGAGATAGGATAAAACACTTTGTTCAAGGGACTGCAAATAGAAAAAGCCACCTGTGGCTGAAGAATGGAGTAGGAAGTGGGAAGTGATGCAAAGAATGATTAAAAAGTGAGACATCACACTTGTAATCCCAGCACTTTGGGAGGCCAAGGCAGGCAGATCACTTGAGACCAGGAGTTCGAGACCAGCCTAGCAACATGGCGAAACCCTGTCTCTACTAAAAACACAAAAATTAGCCAGGCATGGTGGTACATGCCTGTAATCCCAAGCTACTCAGGGGGCTGAGGCACAAGAATTGCTTAAACCCAGGAGGCACAGGTTGCAGTGAGCTGAGATTGTGTCATTGCACTGCAGCCTGGGCAACACAGTGAGACTCTGTCTCTCTCCAAAAAAAAAAAAAAAAAAAAAAAAAAAAAAGGATGAGAGACAGACAGGTCAATTACTAAGCAGTTTTGCTGGCCATGGATTGTGATCTTTATTCTATGGACTCCAATGAAGCAGATGTGTGTGGTGAGTATATGTTGGGAATTTATTTAGTCAGTTTGCATTTGTAATTGATTCATGTTGAAGCACTAAGAATGGATGGGATTGGTGGAGAGAAAACATGGAGATAATGTTTAGGAAATGAGGACCACCAAAGAATGCACTTTTTTACTAAAAACCAAAGAGCATTTTCAAGCTTCATTTTTCTCCAAAACTGGAAACTAATCTGTGCATTGAAAAACAACAACAAATCTTTTTCTCTCTGTCTGTATCTTACTTTGATGTAATAGTTTTGAAGAAATTTGTCTGTAATTAATCTTTAATTAATATGATCATAAAATTCTCTCACCCTCACCCCATGACTTTAAATTACACTTAAGATTCCAAATTCATACCAAGACTTACTAGGCCTCATTAATATTGCCCAGGACTTCTTCTCTAACACCTTCTCTTACTACATATGCTGTCGCAATGTTCTCATGTATTCTCCAAACACTCCGCACATTTTTGTCTGAAGGATTTGCAGTAATCATGATTCTGCCTGGATGCTCTTTCACCAGCTGTAACAACGATATTTCCCTCATCTCAGGAATCTACATGGGTTTATTCCATGTATGATGTGTCTGTTGTCAATCAAAAATTAGTAAGTAAAATTTTCTGAGAATTTTTAAATTTACTTAAAAGGCAAGAAAAATAAGTACCTTATGTTACATAATTATAAATTGTTAAAAATGGAAACTATAATGCTCTTAGCTAAAAAGAAGCTTTAAGAAATTATGGGTATTACTGAACTACTTTATTCCATATTGTGAAGGACTGATAGAGGATTAAAAAGTGTATATACTCTCGTTTATTTTTTAGACAGTAAATGTAAAGGGAGGATTTCATCTGGAAATTATGACAGAATAAAACTTCTTGTTCCCTATAATTGCATCCTACTGATTACATAATACTGCTTACAAAGAAGCTTGTCCCAGTTTCTCATCTGTGAAGTATATTACATAATCTGATATATAGTAATGGAAAAAACAAAGTAGCTAAGCCTATTATTTTCTTGTTATATTTTTTGTTGTCATGTTGTCCTTGCAAACACACATTACTTAATTCAGATCAAGGTGGTAAATTAGATGGGGATGTGCCCGTATATCCACGTTCAGACATCTCCCCAGTCTGAAGCAGAATGCTTGGAAGAGAGCAATGGAAAGTAAGCAAATGTAGAAAAAGAGGATAGACAAAGGAGCAGGCCAGATAGAGATGTTATATTTAAATATCTATCAAAGTTAGAAAATCAGGGGGGTATCGTGGAGTCCCTAGTGGTCTAGGATATCACGTCACTAAGGATATTTCAACTGAAGAAAACGTAACGTGTACATACATACACAAAAGTATGTAATGAAAAGGCAATAGTGAGAATGACATTTTTAATTAAAAAAAAAACTCTGCCAGTTCTGCGTATCTTTCATGTAATTAGGAAGAACACATTTTAGCATAGATATGTAAATTACATTAATGGTATCAAAAAGCATTTATTATACTTTGTTTAGAAATCAGAGCTGTCATTCCACTGAGTCAAAAGAGTTTACAGACACATCCTGTTTTACCAGTTGCAAAAGTCATCTGAAGTACAAGAGGAGAGGTTTTTCTGGAAAATGTGAATTTATTTGAAACTGGTTTTCTAATTATCTTAATGATTATATTTTATTCTGATTGCTTCTGAAAAAAGCACACCCTCTTTATACTCTCCTGCAAGCCTTTATACACTCCTGCAAGTCTTTATACTCTCCTGCAATCAAATACATTTAAAAAATAAAGTAAGATCTATTAGCATGGCATGGTGATACAGAGGTGTAGTACCAGTGACTCAGGAAGCTGAGGCAGGAAGATAGCTTGAGTCCAGGAATTTGAGGCTGCATTGAGCTATGATCATGCTGCTGTACCCCAGCCTGGGTGACAGAGTGAAAGCTGTCTCTAAATAAATAAATAAAGGAAATAAAGGAAAATTAAAATGTATTTTTCAAAACTGTGTAAGTTTACCTGTGTGTATGATTATTCTCTAATTGTTTTTCACTTTTTGTGAATCTCAAGGAAAAACATTTTTGTGCTGTGAATATATTTTTCAACATTTCAACCTATAGTGCTCAACTGTGACTTTTACATGCACAATTCAATGCTTTAAAAACTGAAGTCTTATGCCTACATGCCTACTCTCAGGTGAGATGTTCTAATGTGCACATCTGAGACAGATAATTAAGATAGTTGGATTATCCATTAGAACTTTAGTTTGTTAGATGCATGTGGTTATTGACTAAAGCTGTAACTTCATAATGAAAAATATCAGCCATGTTTTCAGCACAGATGGTTGTGGAAATTGATATTTTAACATGGTAATAAGTTCAATACCCTGCATGTTGCAGATTTCTACATTTTTCCCTCAAAGTGTATGCTTATATCCAATGGAGGAGTTCTTTAAACATGAATAATTTTAAATTGATTAAAAGTATGTGTAATTCATTCAATCTATCCTTCTAAAGTTCACCAGTGACATTCTTGAAAACAACTAGTCCACTGTAGGGATTGTGCTAAGTGATGAGAAAACCAGGATAAATAAAAGAGAGCTCATTTATTAATAAAAGACCATAAAACCATGGGGTTTAAAATCTAATAAAACATAGAAGGATATAAACAAATGAGAGCAGTTAAGTGTTACATATTGTATATAATATTTATATATTATGTTACATAATATATAGTGTATATATAGTGTTTTATACATACTTACATATATTCACATATATGTGTATATAATGTATATAGTATTAATATATAGTCTATTATCTGATATAGTATATATATACATATATATACACATATATAAATATAGCATTTGAGAGAGAGAGAGGCAGAGACAGAGAGACACACTGAGATGATAGAAATATAAAATAATTTTTATTTTAAGGAATTGGCTTATGCAGTTGTGGGAGCTGACAAATTTGAAATCTGTAGGATGGGCCAGCAATCTAGACATTCAGGTAAAAATAGAAGTGATATTTCTGTTCAAATTCTACTGGGCAGGCCAGCTGACCATAATCTTAGGTAGAGTTTCTATGTTGCAATCTTGAAGTAGAATTGTTTCTATTTCGGTAAGCCTATATCTTTGCTCTTAATTCCCTTACCTGATTATATGAGGCCCATTCATATTATGGAGGGTATGCATAATATGCTTTCCTCAAAGTCTACTGATTTAAAGATTAATCACATCCTAAAATATATATTCACAGCAACATCTAGACTGCTATTTGACCAAACAACTAACCTAACCTAGCATAGCAGAACAAGTTGACACGTAAAATTAACCATTACATTGATTCCTTGGAAATTTGAGAGACTCCACATCTCCTTAAACCATGCATAAATCTCTAAATAAAGAAAATGACAAACTCTTCCCTCTGCCTAACATGATACAACTATCCTGAATACAACCAAACATACTAACCCTTTATGCAGAAGAAAATGCAACATCCTTAACTGATGCTCACTCTTCCTGGTATCCAGTAACACAAATATTATGATGTAAGTTAATGATGCTTAAATAATATGGTGTGAAGTCAATATATCTTATGTTATGTAATAAGGAGATTCAATAGCTAGAATGCTTGCGTCTTCCCAAAATTCATATGTTGAAATTTAATCCCCAGTGTGATCGTATTGCAGGGAGGTTCTTTTGGAGTTGATAGCTTATGAGGGTAGAGCCCTCATGGATCATTTTAGTGCCCTTATAAAAGTCTCACAGAGCTCTCTTGACTCATTATGCCAAGTAAGGACACTATGACTCAGAAACTGGGCCCTTATTAGACAGTGAATCTACTGGTGCCTTGATCTTGAACTTCTCAGTCTCCAGAACTGTGAGAAATAAATTTCTGTTGTTTTTAAGCCAATCAGTGTATGGTATCTTTGTTATAGAAGTTCAAATGGACCAGCACGAGGAAAAGAGAAGGGAGAAAACGTAATGTTCTCTCTTTGTATCTATTTATCTATCTTTGTGTGCATACACAAATATATTCATGACAAGATAAGAAAGACATATAACAATTACATTCCTCATTTCTTCAGCTGGTCACGTGGTTGTAACTGATATCTTTAACTACTTTCTTCCACTATCCATTTCATATTCCCTTTGCCCTCAGCAAGCACCTTAGCTGGTCATGGTTCTTTGTCTGTTGGATTAACCCAAATCTCCATTCCTGAAGGGTTTGGACCATTAGTATTCTTGTCTGAAGTGGGTTATTGAAGTTTCACATTGACTTCAATCACAGAGGATGGTAGTACTAAGGGGCTACCTAAAGGATCACCTGCATTCTATACATACTCTTATTTACCTCTATTTTGTACTAGCATTCAAATTTCCCATTGGTAATTAGGATCAATTACCCCAGCCAAGAAAGTAACTCCCCATTTTTTTCTGTTGATTCAGAAGCATAAGGAACTAAAAGTAAATGGGTGCCAGTCTTACTTCCAATTCAATAGAACTGCTCTGGTATCTCCTGGTGGAATTATATATCCTTTTGGAGCTAACACCTTTAGAAAAGCAGAGAAAAGGATGCAAGGACAGGAAGTAAAATTATACTAATTGTTAACAGGATACATACTGAGTGATAACTCTCCCATTTCTACCCCTTGATTCCTGACTATGGAAGAAACAGCATCGTATAGTGGACACAACCGTTGCTAAATAATATCGACCATGACAAAATATAGATGTCATAATAAATGGTGAAATACTAATGTTATTCTATACAAGATATAAGTAAGAAGCAGATGCCTGTTGCCTCCATTATTATCCTACAGTTTGTGCATTATGGAAAATGCAGTCAAAATTAGAAACAAATACAGGTCCAGGCTGGGAAAGAGAAGACAGTATAGTAGAAGTGGAGACCATGGCATTTGGTCCACTTTTTCATGTAACTTACTTGTGCTTCCAGGGCCAGCTCCAGCTCAACATCATATACACCACTTCCATTTGATGAAGGAGTGCTGCTTTGTACACCCAACTTCATGGCTTTGTGGGTAAGATGACACTCAATCAATGATGGGCTGCTCAGGTACTCAGTGACCCTCAGTTAAGCATTCAATCTATGTTAAGGCCCAATAACAAGCCAAAATCTGTTTCTCAAAAAAGAGTAGTCATCTGCAGAGGATGGCAGTAGTTTGCTCCAAAATCCTAAGGTTCACACTGGCATTCACCTGTAGCGACTTGTCAAAGGCTCCAAACAGAACCTCTATCTGCTACAGACACCTTAAACACCATTGGATTTGCTGGATCATATAGCCTAAGTGGCAGAACAAATCGTACATCAATCTGGACGTATTATCCAGGCTCCACTCAAAACTAATACCTTTTCAGGTAACTTGGTGAATGGACTGTTGTACCACAGGCAAATGAGGAATATGTTACCACCCAAATCTAAAGAGGCCCTCTAGGCAATGTGTCTTCTTTTTTGTCATAGTAGGGGTCAGATGCAACAGCTTATCCTTCACCTTAGAAAGTATGCATCAACATCTTCCACACCGTTGGGTTCCTAGAAATTTCACTCAGGCATAAATGCCCCTGAACTTCTGTTGAATTTCCCACCCTCCGACATTCAAATGTTTTATCAATAAACCTAGAGTAGTTGCCACTTTTTTCTTAGTCGGTCCAATCAGTATATCATCAATGCAATGAACCAGTGTGATGACTTGTGGAAGGGAAAGGTTATCAAGATTCCTAGGAACTAGATTATGTCCTACGGCAATAGAGTTGAGATACCTCTGAGGTAGGACTGCTAAGGTATACTGCTGGCCTTGCCAGCTGTGTGCAAACTGTTTCTGTTGCTTTTATTAACAGATAGGAAAGAAAAAGCATTTTTCAGATCAATAGCTGCATATGATGTACTAAGAGATGAGTTAATTTACTTGAGCCAGGTAACCACATCTGGTACAGCAGCTACAATTGGAGTCACCATTTGACTAAGCATACAATAATCTACAGGCATTCCCAGGATCTGTTTTCAGCACAGACCAAATAAGTGTGTGGAATGGAAATGTGTTTGAATCACCACTCAGGTACACTTTAAATCTTTGATGGTATCAATAATTTTTGCAGTTCTTCCAGGAATGTAGTGTTGACTTTTGTTTACTATTGTCCTAGGTAGAGGCAGTTTTAGTGGTTTTCACTGTGCCTTTCTCATCTTTCTAGATCAAGTAACCAACATTCTTCCAATTGCTGCATGTATCTATTCCAAATACGTATTCTAGAACTGGGGAAATACCACAAAATGAGATTGGGGACCCACTTGGCCCATTGTGAGATAAGACTGAGCTAAAACTCCATTGATCTCCTGGCTTCCATAAGCCCTTATGGTAGACCACAATGGCATTTTGGGGTTCCTGGAAGTACTGGCAATTCAGAGCCATTGTCCAGTAATCTGAAAAAGTTTGATTATTCTTTTTTCCAATGTATAAGTCATTCTGGTAAATAGCCATAGGCCCTTTGGGGAGCCTGAGAGAAAGAGTAACAGTGTCATTTTTTGTTAGCAAAGTACTGTCCTTCCTCAAGAAGAACTTTTTATTCAAAAGGCATCCGTTGTATTCAAAGGGCTCTGGGGTCTCTAAACTGGATCAAGCCTGGGAATTTGCTGAGGGGCCTGACTCTCTGTTTTTGTGTCTTTCATTTTCCCTCTTATAAACTGAGAGGTCTGTTGTGATTATGTTGTCCATTTCTCATCACCGGATGTTGGATGTGTGGAGGGAAGATAACTTGACTTTGAAAAGGAAGAGGCCAGGTGCAGTGACTCACGCCTGTAATCCCAGCCCTTTGGGAGGCCAAAACAGGCAGATCACTTGAGCTTAGTGTTTGAGACCAGCCTGAGCAACATGGGGAAACCCCATCTCTACAAAGAAAATACAAAAATTAGCCAGAAGTGGTGGCGTTCGGCTGTGGCCCCAACTATTCAAGAAAAAGAAAATGAGGAAATGTACCTTAGATGTTTCTTCAGAAGTATGTCTTAGGAGCGTCATCAATACCTAATGATGAGATCCTGTATTATGAGCTAATGCTCTAATGAATTACATATTTTGAAGGAGGACTTGAGTATGTATTTTATCTATAAGAAGGATATGGATTGTTGTGGCAAGAGGGTGGACTGTGATAGTTTCTTACAATGGATTCCTTCCCTCCCTGTACCAATATCCACATCTAAGAATAGAGTTTATTTTCTCTTCTAAATATAGGCTGACTCTGACTGCTTTGGACAATAGAATGTCACAGAAATCAAATACTGGGATTTCTGATTCTGAGCTTTTCTTCCTTTTGGAATCAGGCACTCATAATGCGAGCTCAAGCCATATGGATCAGCCACATGAAGAATATACTAGATTTTTTATCTGCTAAATTTCCAGGGACTCCATTTTAAAATAGCCAATGTCAAAGTTCTGTGTGAGTATGACTATTCTGATTATCGTTTGCTTCCACTATCCATTACAGTAACCATGATCATCTTGTCTTTGGTGAATAATTTCTGCCACTTGGTCCCACTACCCTAGCATTCTATCATCTCTGTTTCATTTAGGGATCCCAGTTCAATGGTAAAACTTACCACTGGAATCTTTGACCTACAAGGAAGGGTTGCAACAGAGATCTTCAAGGATGGTGAGGTTCCCCTCAGAAATTTATTTCTTATAGTTTTGATAAAAAGTTTGTATTATGTGTTAAAAGTATGTGTGTGTGTGGATATGTTCCTTTATAGTATACCAATGACTTTCTATCATTTCAACTTCACTTAGTGTAGGCCACGTTTTAGTCCATGTTTCAGTCTGCCAACTAAGGCAAATTTTAGAGCCCTTCCTAGTCATTTGAGCTAAAACATTAAATACAGAATTGCAGCTTAGTGAGGCCATATCAATAAATTAGATCTGATCCAATGTTATATCCCTTTTACCTTGATTCCTCACTCTTAAGTTCCATGTCCACACATATGCTCTAGGTTTCTTTATATTTAAATGAGGAAAATCATGCCATTCTCGTGTGTATTGCATCACCTTGTGGGGTCACACTGTTTACCTTACCCTTGGGGTTTGCTGGTACTCCAGTCTAATTTTAGATCTAGAATAAAAGGGGGATGGCAGGGGTGGGTACTAAGAAAAATAAAAAGTAGCTTTCAAGGCTACATTGGGGGAGATCATTACAAATTCATCAAGCTAAGTAGAGTTAATTTCCTGAGATAAAAATACGGCCATTTGTACCTGCATTAAAATCTGAACAGAATTTAAAGGTTCAATTTCCCAATTTCAATGGCATCTTTCCTTATGCCCCCCCTCAAAAAGTTCATAGGTTGAAATTCTACCTCCCACCATATAAATATACAGGGAAGAGGAGCTATCTTTGAACCAGGAAATGAACTCTTACCAGATGGTGAATCTGGTAGTGTCTTGATCTTGGACTTCCCAGTTTGAGAGCTGTGAGACACAGATTTCTCTTGTTTATAAGACAATCAGTTTATGGTATTTTGTAGTAGCAAGTAAAACTGACTAAGACATGTCCCCATTCCAATTTTTAGTATCCTTCTCATGGGTCACAATACTTTGTACCTTACCCCCTGGAGCCTGCTGGTACTTGAGTTGAATGATAGGTCTAGAAGTAAAGAGAGATTGTGAAGGTAGGTCCTGAGGAGAATCAGCAGGACTTGCAACTCAGGGAGGCCATTACAGGTTTTTTAGGTCAAAGGGGGCTAGCCTTTTCCCTTTTTGAAACCTTTTCCCTCTTTGAAGAGGGACTTTTCAAAGACAAAATTCAGTCAATGGTGAATAGGAATTTTGAAACTCAGGCAGGGTGGAAGCTGCTTCTACTGGCCAAAAGCCTCAGCAGAATTTGGAGGTCTAAAGACTTCCAAATTTAGAATTTTTAGAGGTTATTTTCACTGGAGTCTACCCATGTGTCTCTATTCTGATTTTCAGTATCCCATTCTTCCTCAGTCAATGCCTAACTTTGAAAAGGTGACTTTGCATGTTTGAAGTTCTAATTTGCAATGTAATTAAGTCACTTGCAAAACGTGACCTTGGGTTTAGTTTTCAGAAATCTTGACCTTGTAGTTACAGGAAATAGGAATTATTTTCAGAGCAATCATAGAAGTTTTCATGTCTTTCATGCAGATCTTGAGCTGCTAACTTAAGATCCTAAGCTTAAAATTCATTTTCGTAAGTTCTTTAGCACAGTTAGAAACACTCAAGTAATTCCATTATGTGTTCATTTTAATTCAAATGTTCTAAGGTGGAAAATATTTTGTCCCCCAAAGTCTTGCCTTCTATAGGTGCTTTAGTTATCTAAAGGTGATCATTTGAATAAGTCGTTTGCCATATCATGCTATGATTTACCAGTTTGTCCTCTACCACTAGAAACAGAATCATTTGCTTTTAAATCAAATCAGATTAAAGAGTCAATTCTAGAACTTACAGAACCAACACAAACATACACACTCACACCTGTGTGTGCACATATACATTTTATAAAACATTTCATATTTTATGTATTTAGGGATTTGTTAAAGGCAATTAGCTTACATACTTGTGAAAGCTGATTTAAGGGTCTGTAAGGCTGTTGCCTCTGCCTCTGATGCCGAAGCTTGAAGTTCATAGGGAAGGCAGTCAGAAAGGGAATATCACAAGCAGGCTGGAACACACACGCATGAGGTGGAAATCCATGAGAATAGACTAAACCTTGTGTTAACTCCTATTGCCTTCCACCTTGGCGATAAGGTTATCATGAATAAATTGAGCCCTTTATTACAAAGATGAAAAATATACACCTGGCCAGGAGTCAAAGAAGCTAAAAAGGAACCATAGGAAGGTAGAGAAATGGCCTGTCCAGCTGCCATTCCTCCCAACAAGAAAGGTCAGGGTGTCACACAACATGCATGCTACACAGTGAGTGCTGCTTCCCTTCCAATTTACAAGTCTTGCAGGAATCTCATTTGTGGCTCACCCTGACCATAAACAATAAGAAAAGGAACTCTGGGGAATGTAGCCATGTTGACATATTACTAAACCATCATCTTTATCATGGTTTATTATGCTTTTAATAAAATTCAAAATTTTTGTAACACTTTCTTTCAGAGTTCTGCAATTGTATACACAAGTCAGGTTGACTGTAGTATTTTACATGAGAACATGTTTGTGTGTGCATGCACATGAACGTGTTTACATTATTTTTATCAAGTTTTGCTATTAAAATGATGTTAAATTTATAAAATGAACTACAATGGTTATCATCTTTTTTCTATGATCTTGGCTATCTGCAATAAGATATAAGATTCTGAGGCTGGGCCCAGTGGCTCATGCCTATAATCTTAATACTTTGGGAGGCCGAGGCAGGCGGAGCATGAGGTCAGGAGATCAAGACCATCCTGCCTAACATGGTGAAACCCCATCTCTACTAAAAATACAAAAAATTAGCTGGATGTGGTGGCAGGTGTCTGTAGTCCCAGCTACTCAGGAGGCTGAGGCAGGAGAATCGCTTGAACCCAGGAGGCAGAGGTTTCAGTGAGCCGAGATCGTGCCACTGCACTCCAGCCTGGCTTACAGAGTAAGACTCCGTCTCAAAAAAAAAAAAATGTGGTTTCTTATCTACAGGATAGATTAAACTCAGCTATAAAACCATCTGGATTTGTATTCTTATCAAATAATAGATTTTTTAACAAAAATTTGTATTTATTTTGTGATTATTGGTCTCTTTTTTTTTTTTTTTTTTTTTTTTTTCCTTTTTTGAGATGAAGTCTCACTCTGTCTTCAGGCTGGAGTGCAGTGGGGTTTCACCATGTTGGCCAGGATGGTCTCGATCTCTTGACCTCATGCTTGGCCCACCTCGACCTCCCAAAGAGCTGAGATTGCGTGAGCCACCGCGCCCAGCAGGTCTCCTTTTTATGCAAATTTAGATGTGCAATATAATGACTACATTGTCATCTTGTCATGTTGCTATAAAATTGTAGGTTATATTAAGTAAAAACTCTAGTGCTAAAAGGCAGCCACCTCTGGAGTGAAGATTAAGATGAAAGCGAACAGTTATTAAGTCCTTACAATGTGCTAGATATTATTTAAATTATTTGCATACATTTTCTCTTTTTATCTGTTTGGTGGAGAGAATCTGTGCAATAGGTGTTATTGGCTCCATTTTAAAGTTGAAGAACATGAGACCCATAAAGATTAAGGCATTTGCCCCAAGACTATCAGTCAATGTGTGTGGTGCAAGGATTCAAATCCAGCTAAGCAAAGACCAGACACTAAACAGTGTTAATATGCTTCTTTGAGAAACTGCATGAAAAAACCCTGAGTTAAAGTCACTATTTGACTTAGAAACAACCAAGCTGAGAGAGAGTTTGCTTGGTTTTGTTTGTTTTGTTTTTGTTTTGGCTTTTCAGATGAAAATTCAGTTTCTTGTGTGGCCTTGTTGCTTTTTGCCTGTGTGTTCCAACTTTCCCACATAAAAGTGATGCATTTTTTAAAAATATAACTAAGCTTTGTGAGGTCCTGTTACTTGAGCCAAAATACTCGACTAAAAAAGAGTGTATTATTTTCAACCTAGTTAGTTATACTGTAAATTAAAGACTTGGCGAACTAACTAAACACCCAGTAAATATTCCATAAATTCAAACTGCGGCTCTTTAGGTTGGAAAGTATGTATTATCCATCTTTGTATTCGTCTCTAAAATTCTGTGCCTTAGCCACAGTTGGTGTTCACTAAATCTATTGAATGTTGAAATCTCTTATGTTGAACTACATAAAACTGTCTTGGTATTTAATCACTGTGTATTACTATATCTTTTTTTTCATTTTCCTATTGATTCTTTATATACCAACCACATTTATCATTTCTACAAGGCTGTTTCCAAAATCTAACTCCAAGGTTCATATACAAATGTTTTCCTTATAAATATTTTGTATATATTATACATTTGGTTTTCTCCAAGTGTGCCACCTTCTATAGACATCGTCTTATTGTCAGCCTTGTAGGCACTGGTGCAATTATAATCTTCCATGATTAATGTCTTAGCTGTTTTACAGACTTTTGTTATCTGCATACATACTTCTAAATCTATGTTTCATGCTGCTTCAGACAAAGTAACTTCTTATCATTTATGTTCTTTCCATTTCTATCTTTTCCTATATTCCAAACAATCTTTTTGGTCTTTAGAGCATATACTTCATCTCTCTTTAAATGATTCTGTATATCGTTTCCTCCTATCTGACAAAGTCTAGCCTTCTCCTAAAAACATCCTCCTGATTTTTAATAGGGTTCTAACCTACTTCATTCTAGCTTGCTACTTTGGTTATATTAATCTCTATTTTGTGGCCTTGAAAACATAGCTTTATTCCATCTGTTTAAAAAATATATACTATTCCAAGAAAGCAAATAAACAAATAATAGCTATACTTTTTCTCACTGCTTGGGTTTTGTTTTGATGCTGATGTTATTATTGTTTTTGTTATTTAGGAAATGTTAGTCCTCAGTTCTCTAATGCTATCTTTCTTCCCCTTACTTTGATTGTTGAAATAGCAGTCAAGTTTTGGATTCACCCTTTCTATACTCATGGCATGTTATTTACCAAGTTACCAAAGCACAGTACATGCATGCATACGTGTTATTTCACTGTATCCTTGATTTTTAACAAGGATTTTATAACTAAACATCTACACTTAGATACATGGAACTGGCACAATTATGGAGTCCCAGAAAAATTTTAAAAATCAAAAATGTCTTACTTCTAATTTTACTTACTGCTCTTTTTTTTCCTTACTGGCCCTTGATAGCTTTCTAAACACAGAGAGAATAAATACAATAAATTGCCAGAGTGAAAAGTTAATATTTTGATATTAAAAATTCATATGATAGTAGGTTCAATTCTGTCTCCTGCCAACTCAAAATATGCCATTTCAAGTTGGAGGAAGGGGAGGAAGATAGAGTGTTTGGGTGTATTGCAGATTATTGATGTTAAAAAATCCAAAATGGAAAAATCTCAGCTGTACCTCCAGTTATTAGTGGTCATATAAAATTAAAGTATATAATATAATTTATTTTTAGCATTATGTCAGTTATTTCTGTTTCTATCAGGTTGTATTTTGGTTTTCTGATCCCCTGCCTATAACTTCTAACAGAAGTGCAGTGTGTAAAATTGTCTGTGAGTTTATGATTCTAGTTTTCTTATTACACTCTATTTTCAGTATCATCTCTATCTACCTTTTGTTTCCATTTCCCTTACTTTCATTTTAAACATACAGCTTATTTCTTGCTCTTCGCACCCTCTTCTTGATCATTGTTATTTATGACTTCACTATCTTACTCCTATCTAAACTATGAACACAATGATAGTAATTTTTCTTCTATACATTTCATTTTGCAAAATGTATATATAATTTTTTTATAAACTGCAATTGTGGCAAAACGTGTACATGGATACATGATTCTCTAGTTTCAGAAATGGCCTTTGTTATTGTTTTTCTTTAACCATTACCAGAGTCCACTGAAATCTAGCCACTTATGGAATGTTACTAGTATATATAGTGTGTGGAGAGGAAATTACACGTTTTTAAATATATGGGCAATGAGGTTCCAGAGATATCTAAGAAGCCAATTTAATATTCCTGATTTCTCTATTATTGTTTCTAACATTTTTGTTTGTTGATTTTTTCACATTATTTCCATTTCAATTGTTGTTTAGTTACTTGAAAGATACATGATAATAAGAGATTAAGTGCATATCCATATTTATTTTCAACATATAAAATGTTTCAAGGCAGGAGTTATGTAATGTAAATGAGATAAAATATAGATACTCTCAATAAATACTTGTGGATCTACTTGACAATCTTTGTTTACAAGGCTATTCTTATAATAGACTTTGGAAACTCTGAAAGGTAGGAGGGTGAGAGAAGAGTGAGGGATGAAATACTATGTATTGGGTACAATGCACACTATTGGGGTGATGGGTACACTAAAAGCCGCTTCACCATCACACAATATATCCATGTAGCACAACAACACTTGTACCTCCTAAACCTATCAAAATAAAAAAAAGTTGAAAATTTAAAAAGGCTATTCTTAATATAGAAACCAGTATAATTTTTATATCAAATTTAAAGACATAAAGAAGACTTTGCATATTTTATCAATGTATTAATTATAACCTTAGGTATACTTCTTTATTTTCATGGAAAGACATTAAACTATTAATATGTTTTTAAAAGAAGCTACATACTAAAGCATGGCTGTAAGCTCAAATAACCTCAAATATATACCCAGAAAACTTGATCGTGAGTATAATGTGGTATAATTTTCAAACTATACGAAACTGACGATTGAGTATTTGAAGATGATTGGTTCTCATTATATTAAAGGAAAACAAAAGGAAGAGATAGAAAACTCCATTTTTGAACATGGCCTTTCATGCTGTTTCCACTAGAAACTATCTTTTGAAACATTCCAAAGGACTTTAAAATATGTTCTATCAGTGTCAGTTGCGAAGGCACCCTATCATTATCTCTATCTGCAAAAAAGCAGATTGTCCCTATGCCTCTATCCCCAGCCACCTCACTGCATGCCCATGCTGTGAATTAAAACACTGAAATTTTCCTTGAAAATGGTTGTCTCTATTGATCAAGTTCTCACTTAAATTAGGAAAAGATAGAATATAGCAATGAATTACAACAATGTGTGGTGTGTTAGCATATATCAAAATCTATGCTGTGGTTAGAGAGGAAGAAAAAAATTTTGATTGAAAGAAGAAAAATTATGATATAAACTGAGGGAGCAATTACTATTACTACCTCATATACAATCCCCAATTTGTTCCCTGGAATTATTTAGAGATCACTTTTCTTAAATATCAAGGTATACACTTTGAGAAACACTGATTTCAATCAAGTGGCTTAGTCAACATAGGTCAAATTACCTTAATTATGTGGTTGTTATTGGTACATCAGTCAATTCTGTTTAAACTATGTGTGCACAAAAATAAAAGTTCACAGTTCAGCTTACACCAAAAGAAAAACATTTAGAGTACTGTTATGCAAATTCAATTATTTAAGGATCTTTAATACTGTAAAAAAAATTACATGAAGAATTTATCTGTTCATATTTAAGAGCCCAAATTTGGTGAAAAATACTTTAAAATTCTACAAGACTTGGAAATGTCAAAAATCTCCTAAAATTTTCTTATGTCTTCTGTGTAAGCATGAATGAATTAGATATATATACAAATAATTTATCCTTAGATTGCCAATACATTCAAACATAAAAGTGAGAAATAAATTAATGAATATATTCATTGTATAGATTGGCATTAGAAATTAAAATAAAGATGTGGATGTTTTCTAACCTCAAAAGTTATTTTTATTTTCCTGGAAGTGGTTTAGAATGTTAACATATAGAGAAAATATAGTAGTGCTTTAAAATCACTTATATTCTTACTATGTGTTCATTAAAAGTAAAGTACAATTCAAATTGCATACTTCCACTGTCTATGATATCATTTAGCATCAAGTAATAAGTGTAATAAATGTCTATCACACATGTATTGTACACATATTGCAAATACATTTAATTTTTATTTTATTTGTAATTATAGATTACATTACTGCATGATAATATGCATTTGTCTGGATAAACATATATAATTATTAAGATTTATAGTTCTGCCCGATAAAGGGGCAGATGACATACACTATCATTTTGTAATGTGTAATTCAATTGCTGGCACACTAGGACTTTGAACGTAAGGCTTAAAATGTAAATTTCAATTCTGTACTCTGTCAGTAACTAACAAATGCTGAATTATTTCCTTCCTTAGACATACGCCATTGGAATCCATTTAAAGTGCTTAATGATGTATTAATAAACCATGATTTTCCAGCAGAGTTTCTCAACTCTCTTTACTGGCGCCAGCTCTTGTGCTGCCAATCAAATTAGAATGCTATGGTTTCTTAGTAAATAAAGGTTAATTGGACATATAAAGGGAAACTGAACATCAGAAATATCCATACTCACATTACGCTTCTCTAAAAGTTAGGTTATTAGATTTCAACTTATTATATAAGCAGCTAAAATATATTTCTCATTTTGAACACAAAGAGCTATCTTCTTATAATTTCAGAAAACTCAAACATACAAGGCTTATTGCTTTCATCTTTGTTAAGTTTTCTAACTGATAATTTAGCAGAAGGAAAAAGAAACTTATATAGAATCATTTGTGTTTCATAAACTTTCCTGTAAATGCTTTTTCAAAACTATCCTCTCCAATCTCAAAACTCTTATTCTTCATAAATATGCAAAAAATATTTACACATACATATCATTATTTCCTCTAAATAGTTTCTATTTCCATTCTTACTTCCTGATCTGTTAGTTAGCCTCAGATATGGCCTGCTTTTGATTAGTTCTATAGTCTAGTATTGAATTCAGATGTGAACCATGTGTTTGAACATATGAATTGTGTACTTGAAAAGTTCTAATAGAACTGCATAAAAAAACATACAAAGTGGATATTGACTTTCACCAGCCACATACTTTTAGAAATTTAAATTTACCTAGTGAGAAAAATCAGAGTATGCTTGCTAAGGATTAAAAATTCAGAGAACAGTTGAGGATTAAATGTTCAGAAAAACTACTCCAGATACAGTACACTTATTAATGCTGGATAAAATATAAAGATATATATTTAAAGCATGCCTGATGTAGCTAGAAATTTAGAGAATGCTTTAGAAATCAGAAAAGAAAAAGAAAGTAGAGCCAATAATTGCAAGTTTAGAGGCCGGCTTTCAATGAGTTAGGCATGCTAGCATCTAAGTCAAGCCATAGAACAAAGCTCGTGAGAGGCCACTAACCCCAACCACACTCCATTATCCCATATTCATATTCTACATCCCCAAAGAAAGAATTCTTAGTAGATGACCTGAAAGAATAATAAAACTCTCAGGAGAGTAAGAATTTGGGAATTTAACCCAGTCTCATCATTGTCTCTGAATTCTAAACACAAATCTTCAATAACCCTACATTTGTACAACCTTCCCTCAAAATCCCCAAATTTTAAACTTGAAAATGCCTTTGAAGAAGAGTGTGAGTTGTTATTATCCCTTGCAATAATTAAGCACAATCACTCGGGAGAAGTGCATGCAATTCATCTCTGTAGGAAATAATTTCAAACCCAGGCCTCAAAGTTTTCCCACAAATGTCCAAGGAAGGTAGGCTCACCATTGAAAATTACTAAACTATGAGAAAAACCAATCACCATGAGGAAATATGAGATAAACATCTAAAAATGTATGATTAGGCCCAAAGCAAATTTAGCTGTTAAAAGATCAGATGTAAAATATAAAATAATATTTTTAAATAAATATAAAATATACTGAAACAATGACAGGCAAGAGACTATCAATACCAATAAGCCAGATGTGAAAAAGTACAAATGAGAAATTCTAAAAAAATTTAACTAAAATTTTGTATATTCTAAATATTGTATATTGTAACCAACAAAAAAGACAGTCTGAAGAAATGATAATAAACACTTATATACGTAACTATGTGGAGACACTTTTAATGCAGATTATACATATTGACTTATTTAGTCCTCACAACAGCATTATCAGTTAGATATTCTTGCAATCTGTATTTTATAGGTGATACATTAAGCAGGGAGTTTTTTTTTAATGTGCCTAAATCCCACATATAGTGAATGGCACAGCCAGAATTTGAATGCAGTTTAGTTCCAGAATCCATAGTTTGCAACTACATTGTAATAGGAATTTCACAGAAAAGAAAATACTAATGTTCAGTAAACAAATAAAATGATGCTTAGCCTCAATAACAATCAGAGAAATGTAAATTGAAGTATGGGATACCATATCATAACTTCCATTTAAGAAAATATAAAAAGTCTGACAATATTGAACATTTGCAAAATGTACAGCTTTGGAGACTCTTATATTGCCTAGGGGTGTACAAATTTATACACTCACTACAGAAAAATGTTTGATATTATCTATTAAGTTCAGCATGTGTGCATCTTTATAAATTCCAAAAATATTTTTGTTTGATTTTAGATATACATTTTAAAATTTAAAAGCACAGTCAAGCAAGATGACAATTAGGGATTTCTTTGAACCATTAATTGGCATTAATATCATGGGGAAGATTCTATCTCATGTAATGTGATAGCCAAATTCCATCTCACTTTACTTTGGACTGTAACACAACATGATTTCTTAGCAAACATGTTGTTCTTCCATTAAATTGCACCTATGTATTCCAAATATTTTATTTAACATGAATGAGAATCTCTATTGGTACTAATGTAGAATGAATATCAATAAAGATGGATAATTCTGATCTTAAGAATGTACCCTGGTGAAGTTAAAATGAATGTTTTACCCACCACTGTGTTGATTACAGATTAAGCATAAAATATATATACATATATATAATCATATGTAAAGTGATATATATTTTGTTAATTTCAATTTTTATTATAGATATGGGGTTACATGATCAGGTTTATTACATGGCTATATTGCACTGAGCTAGTAAGCATAGTATCCAGTAAATAGTTTTTCAACCCACACTCCCTCCCTCCCTTCCTCTGTAGAAATCTGCAGTGTCTATTGTTCCTATGTTTATGTCCACATGTGCTCAATGTTTAGCTCCTACTTTTAAGTATTTGGTTTTCTGTTCCTGCCTTAATTTGCTTAGGATCATGGCCTCCAGCTCCTATAGATTCTGAATGTTAGACTTTTGTTGGATGCATGAATTGTGAATATCTTCTTTCATTCTGCAGATTGTCTGTTTACTCTATCAGTAGTATCTTTGGCTGTGCTGAAGCTCTTTAGATTAATTAGGTTCTGCTTGTAATTTTTGTTTTTGTTGCACTTCCTTTTGGGGACATAGCCAAAAATTCTTTGACAAAGCCAAAGTTGAGAAGGGCATTAACTAGTTTTTCTTCTGTGATGTTTATGGTTTGAGGTCTTACATTTAAATCTTTACTTTATATCGAGTTAATTTTTGTATACGGTGAAAGATGAGGGTCTAGTTTCATCCTTCTGCATATGGCTAGCCAGTTATTCCAGCACCATTTATTGAATAGGGAGTCCTTTCCCCATTCCTTGTTTTTGTCAGCATCATCCAAGACCAAGTGGTTGTGTGTGGGTTTATTTCTGGGTTCACTATTCTCTTCCACTGGTGTCTATATCTGTTTTTATGCCAGTACCATGCTGTTTTGGTTACTGCAGCTCTGTAGTATAATTTAAAGTCAGGTAATGTGATTTCTTCAGTTTTGTTTTTTGCTCAGGATGGCTTTTGCTATTCTGGAATATTTTTGGTTACATATAAATTTTAGTTTTTTTTTCCCTTTTTGCAAATTATGTAATTGGTATTTTGATAGAAATGTGTTTAACCTGTAGATTGCTTTGGGTAGTATTGGTTTTTGTTTTTTTGTTGTTGTTTTTTTCGACAGTTGGCAGAGCTAGCTGAGGTTTTATTTTGTAAAAAACAAAAAACCCATTGAATTGTTATGTAGCTGGAGGCATGGGCAAGGGGGGTACCCCAGGCAGTGAACACCCGCAACGGGTGGGCTGAAGTCCAGGGCTGAGCCTTAGGTGGGTCTTCTCTTCCCTGTGCTGCCCTACACAGCAGCCTCCCTACCGGGCTCTGGGGCAGCCAGCCGCAGGAGGGATAGTCTGGGAGGGGCTGCCATTGCTGTTCACTTGGGGAGGACGTCAGAGGACTCAGACACCAGCTTCCCATTGAGGGTCTCCATCTTCTTCACAACCATGGCCCTGGTGGAGCTGGTGCGGTTGAAGGAGATGGAGCCTGTGCAAGAGTCAAAGCTGGAGCCCAGGCCGTAGCTGAGGCCGGGGCTTGTGAGGCCCCCATAGGTCGAGCTCAGCCCATCTGCCTAGCCGCTGGTGGTCTTCGTATGGGTACTTATGTTCTGCATCCCACACTCCAGCCGGCTCTCCTCGCCCTCCAGCAGCTTCCTGTAGGCGACGTCCAGGGCCAGCCTGAAGTTTATCAGCTCCTGGTACTCCTACAGCTGCCTCGCTGTGTCCTCTTGGCCTGCTACACGGCGGCCTCCAGCTCGGACAGCTTGGTGTTGGCATTGTTAAGGGCCAGCTCCCCATGCTGCTCGAAATCTGCCGTGGCAGCCTCCGGGGAAGCCCTCTGGCCTTTGAGGCCCTCAGTCTCAGCCTGGAGCCCGCTGATGTTCCTGTTCATCTTGGAGATCTCTGTCTTTGTATGCTGCAGGTCATCCCTGTGCTTCTCTGCCAGCATCTGCAGATCCTCATACTTGATCTGGTGCATGCTCTCAGCCTCAGCCCAGCTGCAGTTGGCAAGCTCCTCATACTGCCCCTTGACTTCAGCAATGATGCCGTCCATGTCTGGGGGAGGCTGTTGTCAATGGATAGCACCACAGATGTGTCTGAGATCTGAGACTGCAGCTCCCAGATCTCCTCTTCAGACAGCTGCCTGAGGAAGCTGATCTCATCAGTCAGCCGTTCCAGGTGAGACTCTATCTCCACCTTGTTCGTGTAAGCTTCATCCACATCCTTCTCGATGAGGACAAATTCATTCTCCATCTCTGTAAGCTTATTGATCTCATCCTGGTACTTGTTCTTGAAGTCCTCCACTAGCCCCTGCATGTTGCCAAGCCCTGCCTTCAGCTTCAGCTTCTCCTGGCCCAGTCTCCAACTGCTGCCGAAGGTTGATGTAGCTGTTGAACATGTTGTCCATGTTGCTCCGAGGCATCTTCTGTGCTGCAGGCTCCACTTAGTCTCCAGCATCTTGTTCTGCTGCTCCTTGTTGATGAAGGAGGCAAACTTGTTGCTGAGGGTCTTGATCTGCTCCTTCTCCTGAGTGCGCACGGCCTGGATGTTGGGGTCCACCTCCAGGTTAAGAGGGCTCAGCAGGCTCTGGTTGACGGTGACAGCAGTGATGCTTCCCATACCACAGGACCTGCCATAGCCTCTGCCCAGGCCACCCGGGAAGCTGCTGCTGACCACTCGGGAGAAGCTCGAGGAGCTGATGCAGGCACCGGACTCACTCTTGTAGGAGCAGCTGCTGAAGGCCCAGGGGCCGGAGGTGGACACCCTGTAGGACTTCTGGGTCACCCTCATGGACATGGTGGAGGCAGGAGTGGAGGCAGGCAGGCTGAACCAGGCATAGATTCCAGAAGGAGAGGAGAAGCTGCTTCTTGGTCAGTACTGTCATTTTAATAATATTGATTCTTCTAATCAATGAACATGGAAGATTTTCTGATTATTTGTGTTGTATCTGCGTTTTACAGTTCTCCTTGTAGAGATCTTTTATCTCCTTGGTTAGATGTATTCCTAGGTATTTCTTTTTTTTTCTAGTTATTGCAAATAAAATTTTATTCTTCATTTGGCTTTGAGAATTGACATTAGTGGTGCATAGAAATTCTACTAATTTTTGTACATTGATTTAGTGTCCTGAAGCTTTACCAAAACTGTTGATCAGTCCTAGGAGCCTTTTGGCAGGGTCTTTGGGGTTTTATAGGTACAAAATCATTTTATCAGCAAAGAGAGACAGTTTGACTTCTTATTTGGATGCCTTGCATTTTTTTTTCTTGCTTGATTACTCTGGCTAGGAATTACAGTGCTATGTTGAATAGAATTGGTGTGAGTAGGCATCCTTGTTCCATTTCTTAAGGAGAATGGTTCCAGCTTTTGCACATTCAGTGTGATGTTGGTGATGGGTTTGTTACAGATGACTGTTACTGTCTGGCTTTTATTATTTTGAGGTGTGTTCCTTCAATTCCTAGTTTGTTGAGGGTTTTTATCATGAAGAGATGTTAGATTTTATAAAAATACTTTTCTGTGTCTATTGAGATGATCATATGGCTTTTGCTTTTAATTCTGTTTATGTGGTGAATCAAATTTATTGACTTGCTTTATGGTGAATGAGACTTGCATCCCAGGAATAAAGCCTACTTGATTCTGGTGTATTAACTTTTTGATGTGCTGCTGGATTTACATCCATTGTTTTGTTGTGTTTGCTAGTGTTTTGTTTATGATTTTTGCATTTATGTTTGTAAGTGATGCTGGCCTGAAGTTTTTTTGTTTTTGTTGGTGTATCTTTGCCAGATTTTAGCATCAGGATGTTGCTGGTTTTGTAGAATGAGTTAGGGAGAAGTCTCCTCTCCAGTTTTTTTGGAATGAGTTCAGTAGGACTGATAACAATTCTTCCTTGTACATCTGGTAGAACTTAACTATGAATCCATCTGGTACTAGGCTTTTTTTGGTTGGTAGGTTTTTAAATACTAATCCAATTTCAGATCTTGTTACTGGTCTGTTCAGGTTTTCACTTTATTCCTGGTTCAATCTTGGGAGATTGTGTTTCTAGGACTTTATCCATTTACTCTAGATTTTCTAATTTGTGTGCATAGAGGTGTTTATAATGGTCTCTAAGAATCTTTTGTCTTTCTGTGAGATCAGTTGTAATGTCATCTTTGTCATTTCTATTGTGCCTATTTGGATTTCTTTTTCTTTGTTAATCTAGCTAGTGGTCTATCAGTCTTGTTTATTCTTCAAACCAACTCTTTATTTTTATTCAGAAAACCAACTCTTGGTTTCATTGAGCTTTTATATAGACTTTTTGCATCTCAGTTTCACTCAGTTCTGTTCTGATTTTAGTTAATTTTTTTTCGTCTTCTAGCGGGAGTTTGTTCTTTTTTTTCTGGTTCCTTTAGGTGCAAAGTTAGATTGTTAATTTGAGATATTTCTAACTTCTTGAAGAAGGTGTTTAGCACTATAAAATTTCCTCTTAACTGCTTTGGCTGCATCTCTAAGATGTTTGTTTGTTGAATTACTATTTTTATTAATGACAAAAAATTTTTAAATGTCTGCCTTCAATGTTCACACAAGAATTATTCAGGAGCAAGTTGTTTAACTTCCATGTATTTGTGTGGTTTTGAGAGATCTGCTTAATATTGATTTCTATTTTTATTTCACTGTGGTTCGAAAGTGAGCTTTATATGATTTTATTTTTTTGAATTTATTGAGATTTGCTTTATGAGAGAGCATGTGGTTGATCTTAGCATATGTTCTATATGCAGATGAGAGAAATGTATGTTATGTGATTTTTGGGTGGAGTGTTCTGTAGATGTCTATTAGGTCTAATTGATCAAGTATTGAGCTTAGGTCCAGAGTTTAGTTTTCTGCCTTGGTGGTCTATATAATGCTGTCAGTGGGTTGTTGAAATCTCCCACTATTATTGTGTGGTTTTCTCAGTCTTTTTTTAGGCCATGAGGAACTCGTTTTGTGAATATGAGTGCTCCAATGTTGGGTGCATTCATATTTAGGATAGTTAAGTCTTCTTGTTGGATTGTACATTTTATCGTTATGAGATAACATTCTTTGTCCTTAATTTTTATTAGATTAATATCTGTTTTATCTAGTATAAAAATAGTGACTCCTGCTCTTTTTTTGCTTTCCATTTGCATGGTATGTCTTTTTTCATCCTTTTACTTCGAGCCTGTGGGTAACGTTACATTTGAGATGGATCTCTTGAAGATAGCAGATGATTAGAACTTGTCTTTTTTATATAGTATGCCACTCTATAACTTTTAATTGGGGGCATTTAGCCCATTTACAATCAGGGTTAGTATTAATATGTGAGATTTTTCTCCTATCATCATGTTGTTAGCTCTTTTTTATGCAGGCTTGGCTGTGTGATTGCTTCATAGTACCCGTGGGCTATGTCCTTAAGTGTGTTTTTGTGGTAGCAGGAGTCATTTTTCTTTCTCTTCTTACTTTTTTGTTGTTGTTGTTATTGAGACAGAATCTCACTCTGTCACCTAGGCTGGCGTGATCGTGGCTCACGGCAACTTCCGCCTCCTGAGTTCAAGCGATTTTCCTGCCTCAGCCTCCTGAGTAGCTGGGATTACAGGTGCACACAACCATGCCTGGGTAATTTTTGTATTTTTAGTAGAGACGGGGTTTCACCATGTTGGTCAGGTTGGTCTCAAACTCCTGACTTCGTGATCCGCCGGCCTCGGCCTCCCAAAGTGCTGGAACTACAGGCATGAGCCATCGCGCCTGGCCAGGAGTCATTTTTCTATTCCATGTTTAGCACACCCTTAAGGGCCTATTGTAAGGCTGGTCTGGTCAAAACAAATTCAGCATTTGATAATCTGAGACAGATTTTATTTCTTCTTTACTCTGAAGCTTATTTTGGCAGGATATAAAATCTTTGTTGGAATTTCTTTTCTTTAGGCATGCTGAAAATAGGTCCCCATGGCCGGGCGTGGTGGCTCACGCCTGTAATCCCAGCACTTTGGAGGCTGAGGCGGGCAGATCACAAGGTCAGGAGATCAAGACCATCCTGGCTAACATGGTGAAACCCTGTCTCTACTAAAAAATACAAAAAATTAGCCAGGCCTGGTGGCAGGTGCCTGTAGTCCCAGCTACTCGGGAGGCTGAGGCAGGAGAATGACGTGAACCCAGGAGGCAGAGCTTGCAGTGAGGCTAGATTGTGCCAGCGCACTCCAGCCTGGGCGACAGAGTGAGACTCCGTCAAAAAAACAACAACAACAACAACAACAAAAAACACACACAAAAAACCAAGAAAATAGGTCCCCAATCTCTTCTGGCTTGTAAGGTTTCTGCTACAGGTCTGCTGCTACCCTGAGGAGTTCCCTGTCCCTTCTCTCTTGCTGCCTTTAAGACTTTTCTTTTGCATTGACCTTGATGAAACTAATGACTTAGTGCCTTGGGGATGGTCATCTTGTAGAGTATGTAGCAGGGTTTTCCTGTATTTTTGTTTTGTTTTTTTGGATTTGCATGTCAATCTCTCTAGCAAGATTAGGAAAATTTCTGTGGACTATACCCTCAAACATATTTTCCAAGTTGTTATGTTCTTTCTTTTTCTCTCAGGAAAGCCAATGAGTGATAGATTTGGTCTATTTACATAATCCTGTATTTCTCAGATGTTTTGTTCATTTAAGAAAAAAATCCTTTTTCTATATTTTTGACTGACTGACTTGATTCAAAGAACCAATCTTTGAGCTCTGAAATTCATTCCTCAGCTTGGTCTACTCTGTTAATACTTCTGACTGTATCATGAAATTCTTGTAGTGAAATTTTCAGTTCTAGAAGTTTAGTTTGGCTTATTCTTAATATGGTTATGTTGTCTTTTAGCTCTCAAAACATTGCACTGGATTTCTTGGATTGGGTTTCCACTTTCTTCTGAATATTAATGAGCTTCCTTGCCATCCAGATTCTGAATTATATGTCATTTCAGTTATTTCAGACTGGTTATGAACCATTGTTGGGAAGCTAGTGGACTCATTTGCAGGTATGGGGACACCAGCTTTTTGAATTACTAGAGTTCTTACACAGATTCTTTCTCTTCTTAGAGTGCTAGTGCTCTTTTAACTCTGGTGTAAGTTGAGTATAGTCAGTTGACTTTATTTCTGGATGTTTTTGGCAGGCTGAGGCTCTGGCTAGAGTCTTAATTTGTGGCCACATTTTTGCCTTTGGTTTCACAGTAGGGTATATTAGCAACGTATTTTTATTGTTGTAGTTTGGGCGGTGATTCACTAGATGGTGCTTAAAAGTCATTGCTTGTAATTAGGCTTTTACTCAGCTGGATGGCTTTTTTATATTTCCTGGTGTTTGCAGCCCTATTCTGTGGTGTGTGGTGGAGAGAGGTGACCCTCTCATGAGGTTGACTCTTGGGCCTTGGGGATGTCCCTGTATTTGTTCGTTTTTATGCTGCTGATACAGACATATTCGACACTGGGTAATTATAAAGGAAAAGAGGTTTAATGGACTCGCAGTTCTATGTGGCTGGGGAGGCCTAACAATCATGACAGAAGGCAAAAGGCGCATCTTATATCTCAGCAGGCAAAAGAGAATGAGAGGCAAGCAAAAGGGGAAACCCCTTATGAAACCGTCAGCTCTCTTGAGACTTATTCATCACCACAAGCACAATGTGGGGGAAACTGCCCCCATGGTTCAATTATCTCCCACTGGGTCCCTCCCACAACATGTGGGAATTACGGGAGCTACAATTCAAGATGAGATTTGGGTAGGGACACAGCCAGAATGTATCAGCCCCATTTGATCACTAGCACTACACCTGCATTTCTTTTCTTAGGTGTTCCAAGCCATGGGGTTCCTGTGGGCAGAGGCCACAGCAGGGAGATAGACCATACTTTTTCCAGGCCAGCCCTGTGGAGGGAGGCACACCCTACTCCCATGGCTCCCCATGAGCCCATGTGACACACCCCTCTCAGTTCTCTGAGAGAGTGGGCTCCTCTCCTGCTTGAGTACTGCCCAGGGATCTCTGCTCAGCACTCACAAGATACACACTGCTGCCCTGGGATAATCTCAGGCATTTTGTCTGCTCTCCAGCTTGGGGGCAGCAGGGGCAAGGATTGTGGTGGCGCAATGGCAGAGAGCCTGTCAGTTGCCCCTGGTGGCTCCATCCCAGAGAAATATAGAGCCAATGTCAATTGGAGTGATTAGCTGCATCTCCTCTCTTTGAGAGCAGTATGCACTAGCTGCAATTGCTTCCTTGATGAATCCCTATGTGGCTGTTTGGATGATCCACTAGAAGAACTAGTGTTTGCTCACTATTCTGTCTCTTCTGTGAGAGCAGTGTATACCAGCTGCTTCTAGTCAACCATCTTGGTGCTTCTCAAATAATATTTTTGAAAATAAAAGTATATGGGTAATTTTGTCAAGAAGTGAAAAAAGAAAACATACATAAACATTGTTCACAAACAGCGATATTGAGATTTACAAACATTCAAAATGGAAATTTCTGAAAATGTAATTTATATTGAATTTAGGTTTCCATGTTAAACAGAAACATTTGTGGTTACTTCTTTATCTCATTAGTAAAAATTTTATTTCTGTAAGAATTAAGTCTAATATGACTGAGAAAAATTAAATTATACATTATTTTACCCAAAAGATAAATATTATATGTACTCTATGACTCAGTAATTCTATTTCTAACATATCTTGAGAAATTCTTTCACTTGTGTGCTAATAAATCTCTATAAGAATATTTGTAGCATTGTTGTTTGTATTTGTTAAAAACTGAAAACAATCAAAATATCAATCAATGGTGAGAGGAAATGAGATACATTAAAACAATGGAATAGCATAGAACAATAAAAATGAGTGAATTCCATAAATCAATATGAATATTTCCTCCCAATTTAAGATGAGGTGTAATTCCATTTATATACATTTAAAAATCAGGCTACATTTAAAAGTACTATTTAGGAATATGTATATTTTGCAAAATTGTGGTAAGAGAAAAAGCATGAAACTGATGTATACAAACTCAGAAAAGTACAAACATTTTCAGGTAGGGGAGATAATGTAATCAGGATGGTACACTAAGAAGAATTTTAAAATGTTTATTTCTTTTTTATTTTATGAGCTTAGATATTTCACAAGTAAATAAAATTTTTATTTTGAAAACATGATTAGATGTATTATTTGGTATATATGTTATATTGTTGTTATATCTGTTAAGTATAATATATAAGCACTCCTCAGTATATCTGCTATATTTATAAATTTTTAAAGGGAAGAAAAATATATTAAAGAATTTTTCTTATGAAGCTTTATCGCTAAATAGCTGCAAGTTTGGAAGTTATTTAGATACTTGTGTATATTTCTTTTATTTACAAAATAAATGCACTAGAATTATTGAGTAATTTATTTATTAATTCATTTTTTTGTTGTTATAAGTATTAGGCATTTTCTATATTCCAAGCAATATGCTACCTTAAAGGCATGTAAAGATACAAGCTATGGCCTTTGCCATTAAACAGGCATTCTAGCACAGCAGCTGATGATGGCTCCTAGTTCTAATTTTATTTGCAGATAACAGTCAGTTGAATTCATTCCCCTCATCATGACAAAGGAAAGAATTTGGCAGGGACTCTGAGCTGGGTCTTTAACCTGGCAGACATTCACAGAAAGTTAAAGTGGGTAGATAGAAGGAGATGACATATATGCAGAGGGAGTAAAAAGAACAAAAGTTTCTGGTTTGACATCACTGACATAAAATAAGGTAATAATCATACATATGAAATCATATTCTCACCTTGGGTAACAATAACATAATGATGCTTGGACTCGTAAGCATCATATTCTCTTTCAATGTATATACAAATTTTCAAAGCTTTAATAGGAAATGCAAACACACTGAGAATGTATAAACTGGTAATGCTAAGGTTGAGTTGGTAGTTTATGATATTGCAGGGAAACAAAATCTATGTCTAATGTTCATGATTGAATTTGGACTTGCAAACTCTGTATTGTTTCTATTAGAGAGGTAAACTGATTTGAAGGCTTTATGGAGAACTTTAGAATTTATTCTCAAGTGATAAATTCTGCTTTTCTATTCTAAATTTTGAAATAAAAAGTGTTTACCAGGTTTCTAAATTGAGTTCCCGAATTTTACACAAGTTTATAATGTATGTATCAGAAATCTTCTAGCAGAATAAAAAAATCAATCTAATTGAAACATAAATAGATGTGGATGTTGCCAACATTTGTTTGAAAATTTACATGCCAACTTTTGGTAAACTGAATTTAGTGATCCATTTTCAGAGTTTGAAAGGGATGCTTTGCTCCATAGAAGTATGGCTAAGCAACTTTACAATAAAACTATCTGTGCTTCTGAACAGGCTTGGTTTAGGTTTGAAGGAAAGAAAACAGACACACACACACACAGACATACACACACACATACAAAAATATGATTTGTGTTTTGAAATATTTAAGACACTTACAATATTAAGTTTAGGTCTGACCTTTCTATTTTTCCCCTTTCTCCCCAATGCTCTAGGTGTGCCTTTAGTTATGGAAGCTAAAATTAACTGACATATTTTTCTTTAGTTTAGCCCCATATGTGTCTACTGAGTTGGCTTCTCTCTGAGCTAATTGACAAGAGTGGCAATGTAAATGTTATGCAAATTAATCCCCTCTGGGACTCCTGTTTCTAAGTCCAATTGATGCCTATGCAAACACAGTACTTTGTAATATTTCAAGTCATTTAATTTTGAGGTTTATGTAGACATTCAGTGTTATTGACAATGATACAGAGGCCTGCTATGCTATTTATCTCTGACATTCTTTGCTTTAAACACATCACCATGGCTGATAAGTTTGAAGCACCTGAAATGAAAGCAGATAATGTTGTGATGATAAAATTAAGTCAAGGAAAAATTAAAGCTGTGCTAATAGAATTTCCCAACACACCCACACTCTCTCACACACACAAAAACACACACACACACACACATCAAGATGTATAAAAATGTTCTCTGAAGGTATAACATAATCAGAAATAGAAATTCCCAGTGTCCATGACTGTTCAGATTCAAATGTTTATTTTTAAAATGTGACTACATTCAAGTCGGTTTATTCACATATTATATATTTTACCTCCCTATGATTTAGCCTTTGCAAGTACCTTAATGAAAATTTAGGACTCATCAATCTATTTCCAGAAGAATGCTTTGAAGATGTTAATGATCACTTGTTTTACTTCACAGGCTGTTATTTAAGATGATTGTCACATGTTGCCATTTCACATTGGAAGGCATTTTGTAAGGTTAATTTACAAGATGTCTCCTTCTCATTATTTTCATCTTTATTTGTCATATATAGTAAAATGAATCCATTTTAAGTATGGTGTTTATTGAGTTTTGACATATATAGGCACACCTGTGTAAATATCATAATAAAAAATATTCTAGAATACAATAAAGTTCCCTCATACTGCTTTGCAGTCAATCTCCCAATATATCCTTACCCTCAGTCAAGCATTAACTTTCTTTCTGTCCATATAAATTATTTTTGCCTATTCTAGAATTTCATATGAATGGAACTATACAAATTTTAATCTAGGGGCTCTTTCATACTGGCTTTATTTTTTCAATAAACATGTTTTGAGATTCGACATTGGTTTATTTATCAGTAGTTTGTCCAATCTAGTTAATTTTTAAATTTCAGATATTGTATTTTTTATCCTTAGCAATTCTATTTTTATGCCTTTCATTAATCTTGTTATGCTTATATTTTTCTTTACATTTTAAAGAATATATGTAATGGCATATTTAAAGTTCTTGATTGCTCATTCCATCATCTCTTTCATTTCTAACACTTCAGATTAAATGTTTATTTTTTCCCCTAGTTATGGGAGATATTTTTGTGCCTTTTCACACACTGATTAATTTTTGAGTGTATGATTGACATTGTGATTATTTCATTGCCTTGTGTTCTGATTATGTTGTCTTCCTTTAAACAGTGTTCTGTTTGATAGGCAGTAAATATACTATTGAATTGGATTTTCCTTTCACAGCTTAATTTTAATCTTTGGGAACAAACCTTTACTCCAGGGCTAGTTTAGCTGTACTACCAAGATGGAGTTACCCAACATCAGTAATTTTCACATTGTACCTAAATACCTCTTTGTTGTAGGAGGCTGTTTTGTGCATTGCATTTACTGATATTTAGTGACATCTCTATCCTCTATCCATGAGTTGCCAGTAGTACACCCTATAATTGTGAAAACCAAAATTGTCTCTAACATCCCTAAAGGGCAATATTACCTCTAATTGAAAATCTCTGTACTCGGAGGTTTCTACTAAATGTATCACACATTCAATGAAAACTCTACTCTGACCAGTTCAAAAGTGTGAACTCTCAAGATTTTTTATCTCTCAGTTCTCCAGTAGTTTGTCTTTCTTCTAGAACTGTTTCCTGCCAATCCTTGTAATATTCTACCTTGTAAGTGTGCAGTTTCGTATTTGGCCAAAACACTTAAGGAAACTCATATACATGTTTCTAGAGCTCTTTTTCTACATAGCTCCTTTATCTCTCACCATGTGTTCCAAAAATCCCCATCACATCAATCTCCCCAAACTCTAAGGTCTTTTTCCTCAACCCTATGTGACTAGTATACCATTCATGTGATTCTCTGTTGACTGCAGGTAGAAAGCCAGAGAGATCATAGAGTTAACCTCTCTTATTTTTCTCCTGTAAGGATCATAGTCCTATACTGCCTGTTGTACAATTTCTGAAAGAGTGATTTTACATAGTTTGTTCCATTTTCTCTTGTTTGTATCAGGAGATCAAGTTCAGTTAGCGTTATCTTTTGATGGCCAGAGTAGAAACAGACTAGCAAAAACTCTAGACTGCTGGGTAATGTTTGAGCACACTTCTACCCTCATGATTTGAGTTGAATCTTCACCTATAAACAAATGTATTTGTTCCCAAACATGTTTATGCAGCAGGTATTTGTTAATGTAACCTCAGATTTTAATTATATAAAGTATTATACAAATTGGTTTTTATGAAATCCAACTTACATGCTTTTGAAGTTTAGATAAAAATAAATATTAGTGACTAAAAGAAATATTATTGTTTCATTATAGGCAAAATAATTGTCAAAGAATGGGAAAATTTAAAGAGACTAGATGACTTTAAGTCATGTTTCCTTACAAATAGCTTCTATACCAAATTTAAAATTATAATTAACGCCATTTTACTGTTTTTTATTCTATAAACACTAAGTGAAACTGCAGTTAGATTTCTAAAAGAAAAACTTTTTCCTATATTAAAATGTCTAAAAGAAACCATATATTTACAAATTATAATTAAAATAATGTTATTGTCAAAGACCAGCAGAGCAAGATGGCCAAACAGAACCCAGCAATTGTTCCCCACACAGGAACACCAAATTGTACAAGTATCAATACAAGAAAGCACCTTCTTAAGAAGCATAAATCAGGTAAGCAATCACAGTACTTGGTTTTGGCATCATATCATGAAAAGAGGCACTTAAGAAGGTTGAAAAGACAGTCTTTAATTGTCTACACCACCACTCCCCATCTCCTGGGAGTACAACATGGCTTATAATGAGAATCTCTGTGTGTGAGGGAGAGCAAAGTGCCTGTGGGACTTTGCATTGGAATGAAGTGCTGCTCTGTCACAGTGGAAAGTAATGCCAGGCAGAATTCAGCCAGTGGCCATGGAGGGAGCATCATGACCAGTTCTAGCCAGAGGGACATTGTCCATCCCAGTGGTCAGAACCTGAGTTCCAGCTAGCCCCACCACCATGGGCTATAGTGCTATGGGGCCTTAAACTTTAAAGACAACCCAGGCCACAGGGACTGTAATTTCTGAGCAAGTCTTGGTGCTGTCTTGAGCTCAGAGCCAGTGAACTTGGGGTGCATGTGACCCAGTGAAACACCAGCTGGGAAGGCAAAAGAGTGCTTGCATTACCCCTTCACTAACCCAAGGCAGTGCAGCTTATAGCTCTGGGAGAGACTCCTTCTTCTACTTGAGAAGATGAGAGGGGAAAATAAAGAGAACTTTGTCATCCACCTTAGATACTGACTCAGTCACAGTAAAATAAAGCACCAAGCAGAGTCTTAAAGTCCCCATTCCAGGCCATAGCTCCAAGATGACATGTTTAGACCCACGTTGGCCAGAAGGAAACCCGTTGCCCTGAAGGGAAGTAGTCCTGGCAGAATTCATGACCTGCTGACTAAAGAGACCCTGGGCTTTGAATAAACATCAGCAGTAGCCAGGCAGCAGTCACCATGGGACTTAGGAAAGACCCAACACTATATGGGCTTCAAGTATGACCCAGCACATTTCCAGCTATAGTAGCCATGGGGAGACACTTTTTCTGCTTGAGTAAAGGAGACGGAAGAGTAAAAAGGACTTTGTCTTGCAACTTTGGTACCAGCTCAGTCACAGAAAAAAAAAAAAAAAAAAAAAAAAGCACCCAGCAGATTCTCAAAGTTCTCAATCCTAGGCATTAGCTCCTGGTTGGCATGTCTAGACCAGTACTGGGCCAGAAGGGTACCCACTCCCTCAAAAAGAGAGACCAAGTCCTGACAGGATTCATCACCGACTGACTGAAGTGCCTTAGGGGCTTGAATAAACATCAGTGGTAGCCAGGAAATAGTTGTCATAGGCCTTAGGCAAGACCCAGTATTCTCCTGGCTTCAGATATGATCCAGCACAGTCCAAGAGGTGGTGACCATGGGAATGGTTGCTACACCCCTCCACCAACTCCAGGCAGCTCAGCATGGACAGAGAGATTCTATTTCTTTAGGGGGAAAGTAAGGGAAGAGAACAAGAGACTCTGCCTGGTAATCTAGAGAATGCTTCTAGATCTTACCCAAGATAACCAAGGTTTGTACCTTGGTCTGCCAGAGTCACAGTGTTACTAGGCTTGTGTGGCCCCTAATGCATATACAGCTGTAGTTACCAAAGACTTATATCACAACACTCAATTTCCTTTGAATATGTGGAAAGCCTTCTCAAGAAGGATAGGTACAAACAAGCCAAGACTGCAAAGATTAGAATAGATACCTAACTTTTCAATGCCCAGTCATCAACAAACATCCACAAGTACTAAGACCATTGAGGAAAACATGACCTCATCAAACAAACTAAATAAGCCACCAGGGACCAACTCTGGAGTGACAGAGATATGTTACCTTCCAGACAGAGAATTCAAAATAACTGCTTAGAAAAACCTCAATGAAATTTAAAGTAACATAGAGATGGAATTCAGAATCTATCAAATAAATTTAACAAGGAGATTGAAATAATTAAAACCAATCAAGTAGAAATTCTGGAGATAGAAACTTTAATGAATAAACTGAATAATGTATCATAGTCTCTCAACAGCAGCATTCATCAAACTGAAGAAAGAATTCATGAACTTGAAGACAAGCTACGTGGAAATACACAGAGGAGTTAAAAGAAAAAAGAATGAAAATGAAGAAGCATATCTACCAGATGTGGAAAATAGCTTCAAAAGGGCAAATCTAAGGGTTATTAGCCTTAAAGAGGAGGTAGAGAGAGAGATTAGGGTAGAAAATATATTAAAAAGGATAATAACAGAATTTTCCAAACTTAAAGAGAGATTTCAATATTCAAGTATAAGAAAGCAATAGAACAAGTAGATTTAACCCAAATAAGACTACTTCAAACGTTTGATAATCAGACTCCTAAAGCTCAATGATAAAAAAAAAAAGGATCCTAAACCAGCAAGAGAAAATAAAAATAAAAATAAAAAATAAACATGTAAAGGAGCTTCAACATATCTGGCAGCAAATTTCTTCAGGGAAGCCTTACAGGCCAGGAGACAGTGGCATAGCATGACATATTTAAAGTCCTGAAGAAAAAATATTTCATCCTAGGATATTATATCCAGTGAAAATATCCTTCGAACATGAAGAAAAAATAAAGACTTTTTCAGACAAACAAAAACAGAAGAATTTCATGAATACCAGACCTACCTTATGAGAAATGATAAAGAGAGTTCTTCAAGCTGAAAGAAAAGAATGTTAATAAGAAATAAGAAATCATCTGAAGGCAGACAACTCACTAGTTACAGTAAGTACCCAGACAAATACAGATTATTACACAGTATAATTGTGGTGTGTGAACTCTGCATATCTTGAGTAGGAATACTAAAAGATAAACTTACCAAAAGTAATAACTACAACTTTTATGGTAATAAACTGTATAATAAATAGAGACAAGAAAAAGTCGAGAGTTGGGAGGAAGAAGTTAAAGTGTAGAATTTCTGTCAGTTTTCTCTTTGCTTGTTTGTACAATCCACATTAAGCTATTATCAGTTTAAAATAATGGGTTATAGGATGTTGTTTGCAAACCTCATGGTAATTTCAAATCAAAAAACCTACAACAGATGTAAAAAAAATAGAAAGCAAAAATTGAAATATACCAGAATTTTTAAAGAAATTTTTAAATTTTTAAATTTTAAATTTCTTTAAAATTTTCTTGAAACAAATGAAAATGGAAACCTAAACCTACAGTAAAAGCAGTACTAAGAGGAAAGTTTATAGTCATAAGTGCCTACATCAAAAAAGTAGAAAAATTACAAATAAACAACTTACCAATGAATCTTAAAGAAAAGAGAAAAACAAAGCAAACCCAAAATTAGAAGAAAAGAAATAAAGATCAGCACAGAAATAAATGAAATTAAAATAAGAAAACAATACAAAAGATCAATAAAACAAAAGTAGGTTATTTGAAAAGACAGACAAAATAACAGACAACAAAATCAACAAATTAGCCAGGCTAAGAAAGACAGAAGTCCTAAATAAATGGAATCAGAGATATAAAAGGAGACATTACAATGGATACCACAGAAATTTAAAGGATCATTAGAGACTAATATGAGCCACTATATGAGAATAAACTGGAAATGCTAGAAGAAATAGATAAATTCCTAGATACATACAACCAACAAAGATTGAACAATGAAGAAATCCAAAAGCGGAATAGACCAATAACAAGTAATGTAATCAAAGCTGCAACAAAGTATCTCCCAGCAGAGAAAAGCCTGGGACTTGATGGCTTCACTGCTCAGTTTACCAAGCATTTAAAGAGGAACTAATACCAATCCTACTCAAACTATTTCAAAAACCAGAGGAGGAAATACTTTCAAACTCATTCTACAAGGCCAGTGTTACCCTGATATCAAAACCAAAGATACATAAAAAAAAAAAAAGAAAACTACAGGCTAATATCTCTGATGAATGTTGTTAACTCCTCTGCCAAAAACACTAGCAAACCAAATTCAGCAACACATTAAAAATATTATTCATCATGACCAAGTGGTATTTATCCCAGAGATGTAAGGATGGTTCAACATATGTAAATCAATCAATATGATACATCATATACACAGAATAAAGAATAAAACCATACACATTTCAATTGATGAGAATAAAGCATTTGATAAAATTAAACATTCCTTCATGATAAAAACTCTAAAAAAACTGGGTATAGAAGGAACATACCTCAACACAATAAAACTCATATATGAGAGATCCACAGCGAGTATCATACTGAATGGGGAAAAGTTGAAAGCCTTTTCTCTAAAATCTGGAATAAGACAAGGATGCCCCCTTTCACTACTGTTCAAACTAATACTGAAAGTCCTAGCTAGAACAGTCAGAGAAGAGTAAGAGGGCATCCAAATTGGAAAGTGTATTAAGTTGTTCTTGAGTTGCTGTAAAGGAATACCTGAGAGTGGGCAATCTACAAAGAAAATAGGTTTAATGGGCTCATGGTTCTGCAGGCTGTATACGCATGGCACAAACATCTGTTTGTCTTCTGTTAAGGGCCTCCTCAGAAAACTTAGAATTATGGTGGAAGGCAGACAGGAGCTGGTCCATCACATTACTAGACTGGGAGCAAGACAACAAGCAGGGGGAGGTTTCTGACTTTTTAACAACCAGATCTCACATGAAATAACTGAGCAAGAACTCATTTATTACCAAGTGGATGGTGCTAAACTATTTATGAGTAATCCACCCTCATAATCAAATCACCTCTAAATAGGCCCCACTTCCAACATTGGTAATTATATTTCAACATGATATTTGGAGAGGAAAGACATCTATACTGTCCTTTCTAAACTTCAGAAGGGAAGAAGTCAAATTATCCTTGTTTGCAGATGATATTAGCTTATATTTGGAAACACCAAAAGACTCCACCAAAAACCTATTCATCTGATACAAGAATTCAGTATAGTTGCAGGCTACAAAATCAACATACAAAAATCAGTAGAATTTCTACATGATAACAGTGAACAATCTGGAAAAAAATCCAGACAGTAATCTCATTTATAATAGCTACAAATAAAATTAAATACCTAAGAATAAACTTAACCAATGAAGTGAAAGGCCTCCACAATGAAAACAATGTCACTGATGCAAGAAATCAAAGAGGACAGAAAAAAAAAATGAAGGAAAGCTATCCCATGTTCATGGATTGTTAAAATGTCCATAGTACCCAAAAAAATCTACAGATTCAATGCAATCTCTATCAAAATACCAATGGCACTGCTCGCAGAAAAAGAAAAAAAAGTTTATATGGAACCACAAAAGACCCAGAGTAGTCAAAGTATTACTGAGCAAAAAACCACAAGACAAAACTGGAGGAGTTACATTACCTGACTTCAAATTATACTACAAAGTTATAGTAACCAAAACAGCATGGTCCTGGCACAAAAACAGACACATAGACCAGTGGAGCAGAATAGAGGATCCAGAAATAAATCAGTACATCTACAGTGAACTCATTTTCAACAAAGTTTGTAGTAATTTACATTCAGTAAAGGACAGTCTCTTCAATAAATGCTGCTCAGCAAACTGGATATCCATAAGCAGAAGAATGAAACTAGAACCCTGTCTCTCATGATATACCAAAATTAAATCAAATCAAATGGATTAAAGACTTCAATATAAGATCTCAAACAATAAAACAACTAAAAGAAAACACTGGGGAAATGCTTCAAGACATTGGTTTGGCAAAGATTTATTGACTAATACCTCAAAGCAAAGGCAACTAAAGCAAAAGTGTACCAATAGGATCACATCAAGCTTAAAATCTTCTACACAGCAAAAATAAATAAATAAAGCAAAGAGACAGCCTAGAGAATGGGAGAAAATATTTGTAAACTACCTGTCTGATAAAGAATTAATAACCAAAATATATAAGGAGCTCAAGCAATTCAATAGAAAAAATCTAATAAACTGAATACAAAATGGACACAAAATCAAAATAGATATTTCTCAAAAGACATACAAATGGTAAATTGGAATATCTCAACATCATTGATTAACAGAAATACAATTAAAACTACAATCAGATATCACTTCACTCCAGTTAAAATGGTTTTTATCCAAAACACAGGCAATAATGGATGCTGGTGAGGATATGGAGAAAAGAGAACCCTCCTTCACTGTTGGTGGGAATATAAATGAGTACAGACACTATGGACAGAGTATGGAGGTTCCTCAAACAACTAAAAATAGAACTACCATGAGATCCAACAATCTCCTTGTTAAATATATATCCAAAAGAAAGGGAATTCATGTATTAAAGAGATATCTGCATTCACGTTTGTTGCAACATAATTTTCAATAGCCAAGATTTGAAACCAACCTAAGCGTCCATCAATAGACCAATGGATGAAGAAAATGTAGTACATATACACAATTGGGTACTATTCTGACACAAAAAATAATGAGATCCTGTGATTTGCAACAACATGGATGAAACTGGAGGACACTGAAATAAGTCGGGCACAAAAAGATAAATTTCACATGTTCTCCTTCATTTGTGGGAGCTAAATATTAAAACAAACTCATGGAGAGAGAAAATAGAATGATGGTTATCAGAGACAGGGAAGGGGAATGGGAGGGGGTGGAAAATGGGGATGGTTAATGGGCACAAACATACAGTACAATGAATAAGATCTAATACAATGAATAAGATCTAATATCTTATAGCACAACAAGGTGACTACAGTCAGTAGTAATGTGCTATACATTTTAGAATAACTGGAATAACTGAGGGAGTACAATTGGAATGTTTGTAAAACAAAGTAATGGTGAATTATTGAGGTGAGAGGTAATTCATTACCTTGATGTGATATTATGCATTATATGTCTGTATCAAAATATTAAATATTTTCATGTATATAATAAAAGTACACACATACTATGTACCTATAAAAAATAAGAATTAAATTACATAGTTATTTTAAATATTCAAAATTTTAATGAATTCTGATTTAAGTAACTACTTTGATTATATAGCAAACTATTTGCCTTTATGATGTTGAGATATGTTTCACATTTTTAAGATTAACAAAATAATTAACAATTAATATTTATTGAGGAGTTGTTGGGTACCTAGCAAATTACTAAGACCTGAAGATTGAGTGGTCAGCAATGTTTGGCTTATGTTCTAGTGACATTGATAGACAATAAACAAGGTAAATAATTATAACATATATGTATGTTTGTCTTATAAATGAGTCAGAAATATCCTCTCTGTATTAGTCCCTAGGTTGTTAATTTTTTCCCTGCAGGCTGAGACTCATTAGCTCCAAATGGCTACTGGCACCAAACTAAAATGTTTATAGATCTACATATTTTAAAAATAGCCCAAACAACAATTTTTTAACCAGGTAGGGACCACTTGCTTCACTCATGCAGGAAATCACACCCAGCACTTATGGATAAGATAGAGTCCTAAAGGTATTAGGCCTCAAGCTGCTATAGAGTGCTCTGATCCAGTTATTCCCTTCTAGTGCTACTGAACTTCATCTAGACAAATGATTCCCCTCTCTGGATAATACTTTTCTCTTTCAGGAGTTCCCTTGCTTTCCTCCCTTTCTGAGTAGTGACTCCAGCTCTGGAGCCTGAATAGATTCCTGTGTGGGGGATTTTCCCTCTCATGCAACCCTCTCCAACAGCAACTCAAATAAATTTTGTTGTTGGTTAATGCCGCTTGAGGTCATATATTTTTCTTCAATCAGCCTTAAATATTTCAAACCCCCAGGAATTGTAGATACTGGAGATTATTGACAAGAAAATATGTAAGGAGGTAGAATATAAAATAAGAGAATTTATCTATTTTAAATATAATAACAAGTCACATTATCACTGAGGACCTGTCTGTTGAGTAAGGCCATAAAAATTTGTGTGAGTTGGTCACACATGGTATCTATTTATTTATTGTCTCTATTTCTCATTAAAATTAATGTTTCATGGAAATGCATACTACATATTTTGTTCACTATTAATATCCATTACTTAAACAGCACATAGAAACTCATAGATAATTAATAAATATATGACTAATGAAATAGTCTTCCAAAGGCTAAGATTACTTATCTTCCAAAACCTATCAGAAAAAAAAAACAAAAAAAAAAAACCACATCAATTTTCAAGCAATCCTACAAACTTCAACCCATTGTTTTGACATGGGGCTCAGTTCTTTATATGTTATAGTGTTGTACAGGGTGGGGTAGGGATTTACACCTTTTCCCTTCCACTTGCTTGCTGTGTAATTTTGAGAATGATTTTGAATCTTTCTAAAGCTTACATTCTTATCCTTGAAACAAGATGATAATGGAGCAGCCCTATATCATTTTGCTAAGAATAAAATTACATAAGGCAGGTAAAGCATTTAAAATAAGCTCAGAAACTCAGCAAGTGTTCAATTAACATTAGCTAAATCCATCAAACAATAATTGAACCGGCATTAATTAAGTGTCTTCCATCTGACAAACAATATGCTTGGTGTGAGTACCATACAGCTGATAAAACTCATACACTTTTGTAAAGAAACTCACAGATCATAATTGATGGTGGACATAACAAAAATATAAATTCAATCAAGATATGGGGAATGCTGCAATGGTCATTGCAAAAACTAGTACAAGAACATAGAAAATAGCAAAAACATGCCAAATGGTAAAGACCATTGACGCTATGAAGAAACTGCATCAATTAATGGGCAAAATAACCAGCTAACATTATAATGACAGGATGAAATTCAAACATAACAATATTAACCTTAAATGTAAATGGGCTAAATGCCCCAATTGAAAGACACAGACTGGCAAGTTGGATAAAGATTCAAGACCCATTGGTGTTGTATTCAGGAGATGCATCTCACACGCAAAGATGCACAAAGGCTCAACATAAAGGGATGGAGGAAGATCTGCAAAGCAAATGGAAAGCAAAAAAAAAGCAGGGGTTGCAATCCTAGTCTCTGATAAAACAGACTTTAAACCAACAAAAACAAAAGAGACAATGAAGGGTATTACATAATGGTAAAGGGATCAATGCAACAAGAAAAGCTAACTATCCTAAATATACATGCACCCAATACAGGAGGGAGCACCCAGATTCATAAAGCAAGTCATTAGAGACCTACAAAGAGACTTGGACTCCCACACAAAAATAATGGGAGATTTTAACACCCCACTGTCAATATTAAGACAGATCAATGAGACAGAAGGTTAACAAGGATATCTAGGACTTGAACTCAGCTTTGGACCAAGTGGACCTAATAGACATCTACAGAACTCTACACCCCAAATCAACAGAATATACATTCTTCTCAGCACCACATCACACTTATTCCAAAATTGACCACATAGTTGGAAGTAAAACACTCCTCAGCAAATGTAAAAGAACCAACCAAAAAAAAGTCAAAGACCAGATGGATTCACAGCTGAATTCTACCAGAGGTACAAACAGGAGCTGGTACCATCCCTTCTGAAATTATTTCAATCAATAGAAAAAGAGGGAATCCTCCCTAACTCATTTTAGGAGGCTAGCATCATCCTAAAACCAAAGCCTGGTAGCGACACAACAAAAAAAGAGAATTTTAGGCCAATATCCCTGATGAACATCAATGTGAAAATCCTCAATAAAATACTGGCAAACCTAATCCAGCAGCACATCAAAAAGCTTATCCACCACAGCTTCATCCCTGGGATGCAAGGCTGGTTCAACCTACATAAATCAATAAATGTAATCCATCACATGAACAGAAACAACAACAAAACCACATGATTATCTCAATAGATGCAGAAAAGGTCTTTGAAAAAATTTAACAGCCCTTCCTGCTAAAAACTGTCAATAAACTAGGTATTGATGGAACATATCTCAAAATAATAAGAGCTATTTATGACAAACCCACAGCCAATATCATACTGAATGAGCAAAAACTGGAAGCATTCCCTTTGAAAACTGGCACAAGACAAGGATGCCCTCTCTCACCACTCCTATTCAACATAGTGTTGGAAGTTCTGGCCAGGGCAATCCGGCAAGAGAAAGAAATAAAGGGTATTCAATTAGGAAAAGATGAAGTCAAATTGTCTCTATTTGCAGATGACATGATTGTATATTTAGAAAACCCATCATCTCAGCCCAAAATCTCCTTAAGCTGATAAGCAACTTCAGCAAAGGCTCAGGATACATAATCAATGTGAAAAAATCACAAGCATTCCTACACACCAATAACAGACAAACGAAGAGCCAAATCATGAGTGAACTCCCACTCACAATTGCTTCAAAGAGAACAAAATACCTAGAAATCTAACTTACAAGGGATGTGAAGGACCTCTTCTAAGAGAACTACAAATCACTGCTCAACTAAATAAAAGAGGACACAAACAAATGGAAGAACATTCCATGCTCATGGATAGGAAGAGTCAATATCGTGAAAATGGCCATACTGCCCAAGGTAATTTATAGATTTAATGCTATCCCCATCAAGCTACCACTGACTTTCTTCACAGAATTGGAAAAAAACTACTTTGAAGTTCATATGGAACCAAAAAAGAGCCTGCATAGCCAAGAGAATCCTAAGCAAAAAGAACGAAGCTGGAGGCATCATGCTACCTGAATTCAAACTATACTGCAAGGCTACAGTAACCAAAACAGCATGGTACTGGTACCAAAACAGAGATATAGACCAATGGAACAGAACAGAGGCCTCAGAAATAACACCACACATCTACAACCATCTGATCTTTGATGAACCTGACAAAAACAAGTAATGGGGAAAGGATTCCCTATTTAATAAATGGTGCTGGGAAAACTGGGTAGCCATATGTAGAAAGCTGAAACTGGATCCCTTCTTTATACTTTATACCAAAAATTAACTCAAGATGGATTAAAGACTTCAATGTAAGACCTAACACCATAAAAAACATAGAAGAAAACCTAGGCAATACCATTCAGGACATAGTCATGGGCAAAGACTTCATAACTAAAACACCAAAAACAATGGCAACAATAGCCAAAATAGACAAATGGGATCTAATTAAACTAAATATCTTCTGCACAGCAAAAGAAACTATCATCAGACAACCTACAGAATGGGAGAAAATCTGTGCAATCTACCCATCTGACAAAGGGCTAATATCCAGAATCTACAGAGAACTTAAACAAATTCACAAGAAAAAAACAAACAGCCCCATCAAAAAGTGGGCAAAGTATATGAATAGACACCTCTCAATTTATGCAGCAAACAGACATATGAAAAAATGCTCATCATCACTGGTCATCAGAGAAATGCAAATCAAAACCACAATGAGATACCATCTCATGCCAGTTAGAATGGTGATCACTAAAAAGTCAGGAAACAACAGATGCTGGAGAGGATGTGGAGAAAAAGGAGCACTTTTACACAGTTGGTGGGAGTGTTAATTAGTTCAACTGTTGTGGAAGAGAGTTTGGCGATTCCTCAAGGATCTAGAACTAGAAATACCATTTGACCCAGCGAGCCTATTACTGGGTATATACCCAAAAGATTATAAACCTTGCTACTATAAAGACACATGCACATGTATGTTTATTGCGGGACTATTCACAATAGCAAAGACTTGGAACCAACCCAAATGTCTATCAATGATAGACTGGATTAAGAAAATGTGGCACATATACACTATGGAATACTACGCAGCCATAAAAAAGGATGAGCTCATGTCCTTTGCAGGAACATGGATGAAGCTGGAAACCATCATTCTAAGCAAATTATCACAAGGACAGAAAACCAAACACTGCATGTTCTCACTCATAGATGGCAGTTGAACAACGAGAACACGTGGACACAGTGGGGGGAACATCACACACCGGGACCTGTTGGGGGGATGGGGGCTGGGGGAGGGATAGCATTAGGAGAAATACCTAATGTAAATGACAAATTGATGGGTGCAGCAAACCAACATGTAACAAACTTCCACATTGTGCACATGTACCCTAGAACTTAGAGTATAATTTAAAAAAAGGAAAAAAAAGAACACAGAAAATAGGAAAATGTGGCATACACACAGCTTCATAAGTTTTCTGAGAAAACTTTTTCCTAAATCAATTTACTGCTTGCCTAAATTTTTAAGTATTATTTTTCTGAGTTAATCATCATGTTTACGTTGTCCACTCTTAAACTGTTAATTATTTTTGGTTTTACATTTTAGTCTTTAATCCATCTTTAGTTAATTTTTTGTATATGGTGTAAGAAAGAGGTCCAGTTCCAATTTTCTGCATATGGCTAGACAATTATCCCAGAACCATTTATTGAAAAGAGAATCCTTTCCACATTGCTTGCTTTTAACAGACTTGTTGAAGATCAGATACCTGCAGTTGTGTAGTCTTATTTCTGGGTTCTCTGTCTGCTCTATTGGTCTATGTGTCTGTTCTTGTATGATTGTCATGCTGTTTTGGTTACTGCAGGCCTGAGGTATAGTTTGAAGTCTGATAGCATGATGACTTCAGCTTTGTTCTTTTTGCTTAGGATTGTGTTGACTATTCAAGTTTTTTTGGGGTTCCATATGAATTTTAAAATAGATTTCTATAGTGCTGTGAAGAACGTCAATGGTAGTTTTTAATGGAAATAGCATTGAATCTATAAATTGATTTGGGCCATATGACAATTTTTTAATGATGATGATTCTTCCTATCCATGAGAATGAATGTTTCTTGATATATTTGTGTCATCTCTGATATCTTGGAGCAGTGTTTTGTAGTTCTCCTTGTAGACATATTTCACCTCCCTTGTTAGCTGTATTCCTAGGTATTTTATTCTCTTTATGGCAATTGGGAAAGGAAGTTTGTTCATGATTTGGCTCTCAGCTTGACTGTTGGTATATAGGAATGCTACAGATTTTAAATGTAAACCCTAAAACTATAAAAACCCTGTAAGACAACCTAGGCAATACCATTCAGGACATAGGCACAAGCAAAGATTTTACGATGAAGATGCCAAAAGCAGTTGCAACAAAAGCAAAGATTGACAAACGGGATCTAATTAAACTAAAGAGCTTCTGAATATCAAAAGAAGCTATCAACAGAGTAAACAGACCATCTACAGAATGGGGGAATATTTTGCAAACTATACATGTGACAAAGGTCTAATATCCAGCATATATATGGAACTTAAACAAATTTATAAGAAAAAACAGCCCAATTAAAAAGTGGGCAAAGGACATGAACAGACACTTCTCAAAAGAAGACATACATGCAACCAACAATCATATTTTTTTAAAAAGCTCAGCATCACTGATCATTAGAGAAAAGAAATCAAACCCACAATGGGATACCATCTCACACCAGTCACAATGGCTATTATTAAAATGTCAAAAATAACATGCTGTCAAGGTTGTGTAGAAAAAGGAATGCTTACTCACTGTTGGTAGGAGTATGTATTCATTCACCCATTGTGGAAGACAGTGTGACAATTTCTCAAAGACCTAAAGACAAAAATACCATTTGACCTGGCAATCCTATTACTGGGTATATACCTTCCAAAATATAAATCATTCTATTATAAAGATAAATGCATGAGTATATTCATTGAAACACTATTCACAATAGCAAAAACATGAAATCAATCTAAATGTCCATCAGTGATAGACTGGATGAAGAAAATTTGGTAGATATACACCATCATGTCCTTGCAGGGACATGGATGGAGCTGGAGGTGATCATCCTTGGCAAACTAAGGCAGGAAGAGAAAACCAAACATCACATGCTCTCACTTATAAGTGGGAGCTAAATGATGAGAACACATGGACACATAGAAGGGAACAACACACACTGGGGCCTATTGGAGGTGGAGGGTGGGAGGAGGGAGAGTATCATGAAAAATAACTAATGAGTACTAGGCTTAATACCTGGCAATGAAATAATCTGTACAATGAATCCCCATGACAAAGGTTTACCTATGTAACAAACCAGCGTATGTGCCCCTGAACTTAAAAGTTTTTCTAAGTAATTACAGGAGATTTAAACAAATTTTTAAAAAATAAATTGTTAATCATGTCAAAATGTTAACATTTGAATATTAACTATATCAAACAATTGACTCTTTAGAGTCATTCTTAATGCCTCTCTTTCTTTACAAAACATATCTATATCATATCAGGAAATTATTTCAGCCCTACTTTCATTTCATGTTTAGAATATGGAACCTTACACCATCTTGACTTCTATCACCCTCCTCTGGACCACCATCATCTCACATATTACTGCAATGGTTTTTCAACCAGATTCCCTAATTCTAACCTTATATTTTTGTCATACGTGTTACTTCTGCTTGTAATGCTCTTTCCCCATGACTCACTTATTCCATTTCACCATCTCTAGAGGGCAATCCTAACCATTCACTTAAAATTCCAGTCTTCTCCTTTTACACCTTGGGCATCTCATATCTCCATATCCTGCCCTCTTTCTCTATTACACTTACCACTCTACCATGCCATATATTATATTAATGTATTATGTTTATTGCTTATTTTATGCTACCTACTATAATAAAATCTCTGTAATGCCAGAGATTTCTTTTTCTTTATTTATTTTTTACGGATATATCACAAGTCATAGCATGACATGTTGATGCTGTTTGTGTGTGTGTGTGTGTGTGTATACACACTCATATGAATGGCTGACTGACTAGCTGAAACAAAGAGCCAGTCTACTACACTTTATCCATAGTAGAAACAAAATAAGTATCTGTTAAAATAAATGAGGCTTTAAAAAAGTAACCCCTGTGGGAACAAAGAACTTTGTGGAGTTGAGATCTGTACATTACTAAGACAGAACTTTCTAAGCAATTTCTTAATTTCTTCCCAACACTGGTACATCAAAATTGTTTCAGGAATTACACATATATAAAAACTTTCTACATTATATATAAAATCTGGTACTACCCCAAACAAACAGATCTTTTGCCAAATTATACAGTGTTTTCATCAAAATATCGAGGCCAGCCTCAGTTACTGAAGGTCCAGGAAGTGGTTAGCAAACTAGACCGTCACCTGTTTTTGTAAATAAAGTTTTATTGAACAAAGCCAAACTCATTTATTTACGTTATCAATGACTGCTTTCATGCTACATTGCAGAGGTGAGTAGTTGCTACAGAGATTGTATAAAATGAGCCTAAAATACTTATCACATTGCATTTGAGAAAATGTTTGCTGATTCTTGGTAGGATATATTGGCAATAACAAGAAAACAAGCTCTGGATCATCTTGGGTAAAATAATAAATAACATTGTAAGAATTTCCCTTTTGTTTATTAATATTTCTTTTGAATGTCCTATACATAGGCAATGGGATATTTTACCCCATATTAAATTTTGTCGGCTTTGGTAAAGTACAGTTTACATAAAATAAAATTAATCAATTTTAAATGTACAATTTGATGAGTTTTGACAAATATATACAATGACTAATTAATGCCACAATCATGATATGGTAAATTTTTATCACTCACCGCTAAGTTTCCATATGGAAATTTATAGAAAATTCTGTCCCTGCAGTTTCTAGTTCCCGACAACTTCTCATGCACTTTCTGTAATAACAGATTTGTATTTTTTTAATGTTATACAAATGAAATCATAAAGTATGTAGTCTTTTGTGACTAGATTCTGTCACTTAGCATAAAGCTTTTGAGATTAATCCATGTGGTTGTCTCAATCAGCGGCTCATTCCTTTGTATTGTTTACAGTACTCCTTTATATGGTTATATCACAATTTTCTTATGCATTCACCAGTTGATAGACATTTGGGTTATTTCTAGTTTCAGCTATTATGAATAAATCTGCAGTGAATATTTGCATAAAATTACTTGTGTCAATGTATCTCTTGGGCTTGAGAATGGAATTGCTAGGAAATATGGTATATTTAATTCTAAAAGAAATTACCAAACTGTCTTCCAAAGTCACTGTTCCATTTTGCATTCCCACAGCAAAATATGAAAGGTTCTAGCTGTATAGCATCCTCCAAAACACTAGAAGTATCAGTCTTTTTAATTTTAGGCATTACTGTAGTGGTGTACAGGTGTCTTATTGTGCTCAAAATTTGCATTTTCCCAAGGATTAATAATGTCTATCATTATCATTCACGACCCATTTATCTTTTTTGGTGAAGCTCTATTCAAAACTTTGGGCTATTTTTTTAAGCAAGGTTGCTTGTCTTTGTATTATTAAATTGTCATGGTTATATATGCTGGGTACTAATTCCTTAGAGGACATATGTTTGGCAAACAAATATCTCTCAGTCTATAGTCATCTTTTGATTTTCTTAATCATATTAGTTGAAGAGGAAATGTTTTTAATTTGGAAAAGTTCAAGTTACCAAATTTTCCTTTATAACTTATGTCTTTCGTGTCCTATTAAAAAAAGCATTAACTAAACCAAGATCATTAAGATTTTCTACAGTATTTTTTTCTAGAGGTTTTATATCTCTAGCATTTATATTTCAGTCTATTCTGCAGCTCAAGTTATTGTGTATGAGATGAAGTATCTGTCAAGGTTCCCTCTATTGCATAGAAATGTCTGTTTTACCAGCACCACGTTTTGACACAATTATCATTTCCCAACTAAATTACCTTGACACCTATTTTGAAATTCAATTGGCCGTATATGTATTGGTCTATTTTAAATATTTTATTTTGTTATTTCTATCTATGTCTACCTTTATGCCAATGCCTTACTCTTTTGATTAGTTCAGCTTAAGAGTAATTCATGAATCAGGTAGGCTCACAACTCTAATACTGTAATTTTTCAAAAAAAAATTGGCTATTTTGCATTTTGATATAAATTTGAGAATTAACCTGATAATTCCTACAAAAGAATATGCTGGGAATTCCTACAAAAGAATATGCTGGGAATTTGATTGGGATTGTGTTGAATCTAAAGAACAATTTGGGAAAAGTTGATAACAATATTGAGTATTTTGATCCTTAAGCATGGTTTACCTCCCCATTTATTTATAAATTCTTTAATTTCTCTCAGCAGTGTTGCATTGTTTTCAGGATTATTAATTTATTCAGGATGCAGATCTTGCACATAGTTTAAGATTTTCCTAAGTATTTCATATTTTTGGTGCTACTATAATTTATAAAATTTCATATTGCCAAATTTCATGTTGATACAGAAATAAAATTGATTTTCTAAAGTTGATCTTATATCCTGAAACATTTCTAAATTCACTTCTTTCTTCTAGTATTTTTATCTTCTGTAAATTGTTTAAGATTGTCTATATAAATGGCCATGTTGACTGTGAATAAGTACGACTTTAGTAATTTGCTTCCAATACGTATGTGTCCTTTCTTTTTTGCCTTATTGTACTTGCTAAAGTCTCCAGTAAAAAAAACTGAAAAAATTCTTGAGAGTTGAAATCCTTGATGGCAGAAAATTGTGATATAACTATATAATGGAGCATTAGAAACAATAGAAAGGAATGAACTACTGATAGAGGCAAACTTAATGAGATGCATTGATTCTTTATTTAGTTTGATGTTACCAGTAGGTTTTTTGTAGGTGCTGTTTATCATGTTGAGAATATTTCCTTGTATTTTCAGTGTACTGGGAGTTTTTCCACGAACATGTGTTGAATTTAATCATACGTTTGGTCTGCATGTATTGTGATGATCATGTAATTTTTCTTTAAGGATGTTATTATGCAAAATATTTTCAAAAAGAAAATCAGTTTTGCATTACTGGGATAAAACTAACTTGACATTATACATTATTAATTTTAGATATTGCTGGATTAGAGGAATATAAATCATTCTACCATAAAGACACATGCAAGCAAATTCTTATTATAGCACTATTCACAATTGCTAAGACATGGAATCAACCTACATGCCAATCAATGACAGACTGAATAAAGAAAATCTGGTTCATATACACCATAGAATACTATGCAGCCATAAAAGAGAACGAGCTCACGTCTTTTGCAGGTACATCAATGGAGCTGTAGCCCATTATCCTTAGCAAACTAATGCAGGAACAGAAAAGCAAATACTGCATATTCTCACTTAATTTTAGTCATTTGTGGAGTAGTGTACAGGTGTCATATTGTGCCCATAATTTGAATTTTCCCAATAATTAATAATGTCTGTCATTATCATTTGCAAACCATTTATCTTTTTTGGTGAAACTATGTTCAAATCTTTGGACAATTTTTTTTTTTAAACAAGGTTGCTTGTCTCTATATTATTAAATTGTAATGCTTTATATCTAGGTACTAGCTAGGGAGCTTAATGATAAGAAACTATTAATACAAAGAAGGGAATAACAGATCTTGGGGTCTACTTGAAGGGGAGGTGGGAAGAGGGAGTGGAGTAGAAAAAATAGCTATTGGATATTGGGCTTAAAACCTGAGTGATAAAATAATAAGTACAACAAACCCTCATGACACGTTTACCTATGTAACAAGCCTTCACATGTACCCTAAAATCTAAAATAAAAGTATTTTTAAAAATAGAAATTGCTGGATTTTATTTGCTAGTATTTAATTAATTTTTTAAAAAATATATGTTTATGTGAGTTATTGGTCTGTTGTTTACTTTTAATATCGTTGTCTTATTTTGGTATCAGAGTAATGGTCCATTAGAGTGATTTGCTTTGATTGACTTTCTCTTCTAGTATAGAATTTTTACTTTTTTACTTACATATTTGTGTAGTGTATATATATATGTGTGTTATAATTATTATAATTCATTAGTTAGGTCATCTGCTCTTGAGGGCTTCATTGCCTTTAAACTATGAATTAAATTTCTTTAATAGATTCAAGATTATTTATAGGATCACCTTAACCAGATTTGTTGGATTTATTGAAAGAAAGATGTTTGTGATTCTTCTTTATTATTCATTTAACACCTATAGTATATTTTAGTATATGTGTACAAAAGTCACCTCTAATTGTCACCAAATAGACTGGTAATTTTTGTTTTCTTTTTCCTGATAATTTGGGTTTGACAATATAAACATATTTATTTCTTTATTATCTTTGGTTCTCATTGATTTCTTACTCTTGTTTTCTATATTCTCTTATATTAATTTTCACTCATTTATTAGTTCCTTCACTCTGATTAATTTGGTTATGTGTTGGTCTTCTTTTTTTGTTTCTTAGGGTGGTAGTGAAGATCATTGATAGGAAAACTTTTCATATTTCTAATAATTTTTTGATGCTATAAAATTTCCTAAAAGTACCATTTTGCCTCCACCCAGCAAATAATGATGTGCTGCATTTTCATATTCTTTAAGCAAGTAATATTTTTTGCTTTGTTTTCTGATTTCTTTGACCCATGAGTTATTACAGTTTTTTTAAATATTTTCAAATATTTGGGGAGGGGATATTCACGATATCTCTGTTTTTACTTGTAGTGTACTTTTGCTGGGGACCAAAACATATTAATATAGATCAGTTTCAAATAGTCTATATTAATTAAGAATTGTTTTATGGTCTTCAACATTATTCATTTTACTAATTGTTCATATGCACTAGAAAAAATATGTCTTTTGCTAAAGCTGTATGAAGTATTTTATAAATATCATTTAAATGAAGATGATTGCTAAGGCTATAAAATATTTCCATATCTATATTAATGTCTTGTCAATTTATCATATTAGGTATTGAGATACAGGTTTTGAAATATTTAGCTACAATTGTGGATTTCCTATTCCTCTTTATATTTCTATGAGTTTTCTTGTACATAGATGTTCTGTTATACACTTAAGATTGTTACATCCTCTAGACAAATTGACCCCTTCATAAATGTTTTTCCCTGGCATTTTTCCTTTCTTTAAAAACAACTTTTAAAAATAACTTTTCATGATATTAATATATCCACTCCAGCTTATTTTTTATAGCATTTGTGTGTTATATTTCTATCTTTTTACTATAAATCCACCTGTGTTTTTATATTTTAGGTGTGTTTCTGATGGATAGCAGAACAGTTGGGCGTTGCTTGTTCATCCAATTTGGCAAACTCTGCCTTTTGTTTAGCTTTTTAGTACCTTTGCATCTAACATTATTATTTATATAATTGGATTTAAATCTACCATTTTGCTATTTGTTTTCAATTGGTACCATTAAATTTTTTTTCTTTGTCTACCTTCTTTTAGATTGAGCAAATTTTAGAATCTACTTTCACCTTCAATATTGGTTTATAAGCTGTACTTCGTGGTTTCTTTTATAAATGGTTGCTTTAAGATTTAAAATATATGTTTTTTACTCGCTATAGTCAAACAATATTATAGCACTTTGTGTACAATATAAAACCTCTATAACATATGCTTTCATTCCCCCCGCCCCACAGCATTTATGTCATTGCTGCTATTTTAATTTCAACTATTTAAAAAAATGTGTAACATGTCATTATCTCTTCTTTAAAATTATCTTCGAAATTGATTTTTTAAATGAGATAAAAATGTATTTTATATTTACCCATAGATTTACTTTTTCTTGTCCTCACCAATTTTTGGTACAAATTTAAATATCCATCTGTTATGATCATTCTGCTTGAAAGACTTCATTAATGATTATTATATTTCTCTTACACTTTTTGTTGATCATATAAGCTTTTGTTTTTCTGAGAGAAAAACAAGTTATTTCTACTTCAATTTTTAAAAATATATTTGCTACTTCACTTTAAAAATTTTTTGTATTACATGGATTTACAGATATTTAATTATAATGTATGTTGATGTGATTTTCTTCATATTTCCTCTGCTCAATATTTCTTGAATATCTTAGAACTTCGCGTTTAAAGTGTTTTTAAAATATTTTCATGACATATCTTATTTTGTTGCTGCTTATCTTTTTCTCTTATATGAGACTCCAATTATACGTACATTAAGTTGATTGAAAATGCCCTATAGCACAACGAAGCTCTCTTCTGTTCCCAGTGTTTTTCTCCTTTTTTAAAAAGTTTATTTTGGATATATTCTATTGCTGTATGTTCAAGTTCACTAAATTGTCTCGTGTGGTTTCTAATCTGCTGTTCATTTTCTATTTTCCAGTTTAAATCTGTGTTTTTCACCTTTAGAAATTTCTTTTTTTTTTTTTTTTTTGAGATGGAGTCTCGCTCTGTCGCCCAGGCTGGAGTGCAGTGGCGCGATCTCGGCTCACTGCAAGCTCCGCCTCCCAGGTTCGAGCCATTCTCCTGCCTCAGCCTCCAGAGTAGCTGGGACTACAGGCGCCCGCTACCACGCCTGGCTAATTTTTTTTTGTATTTTTAGTAGAGACGGGGTTTCACCGTGTTAGCCAGGATGGTCTGGATCTCCTGACCTCGTGATCCGCCCGTCTTGGCCTCCAAAGTGCTGAGATTACAGGCGTGAACCACCGCACCCGGCCTAGAAATTTCATATAGTTTTTAAAAAATATTCTATACTTCTTATCCTCTATCCATGCATTTCTTTACATCCCTAAAAATATGAAAACTATTTACAGTAGCAGTTTTAATGTTTTAGTCTGTTGATTTCATTATCTCTCTTATTTATGTGTGTTTCTATTGATTGGTTTGTCTCCTGGCTGTGCATTTTTTGTTTTTATCATTTTTAATTTGATATCAAATATGTTACCTTATTGGTTACTGCACTCTATTTTACATCTTTAGTGTAGTTTTTTTTGTTTTGTTTTGTTTTTTTTCTGTCGTATAGTGAAGTCTCTTAAATTTAATTTGATCCCCTTGAGACTTTAAGTTTTCTTAGCAGGGGTTCTGGAACACCTTTACTTTAGGATTAATTTTATTTTATCACTACAGCAAAACCCTTTTGCGGTGAAACCATTCTTAGGACTCTCTCTTATGTCCTATGTTCTTTCTCATCAGTCTGACAAGAAAACCAACTATTCCTGGCACTGTGTAAGCTCCACTTTGTTTTTCCTTCTGTTACTTTCTGGTGGTACTTGCCTAATCTTGGTAGCCTCTTCACTCATATACACTCATATACACAAATCAGTACTCAGTCAAGAATTCAAGGAACCGGCTGGGCACGGTGGCTCATGCTTGTAATCCCAGCACTTTTGGAGGCTGAGGCGGGCAGATCATGAGGTCAGGAGATCAAGACCATCCTGGCTAACACGGTGAAACCCCATCTCTACTAAAAATACAAAAAATTTGGCAGGCATGGTGGTTGGCGCCTGAGTCCCAGCTACTCGGGAGGCTGAGGCAGGAGAATGGCTCGAACCCGGGAGGTGGAGCTTGCAGTGAGCTGAGATTGCGCCACTGCACTCCAGCCTGGGCAACAGAGCGAGACTCCGTCTCAAAAAAAAAAAAAAAAAAAAAAAGAATTCAAGGAATCATTCTGAATACCAATGCTCTCTTTTGGTGCTGATCCCAATCTTCAGTATTCTACCATGAAAATTTTAGCCACATTCAGATCAAACTTTAAACCTGCCTCAATGACAGAGCAAACCCACAGGCTTTGGCTATCTGCAAATCACTATTTTATTTTGTTATTGTTTTCCTAGTTTTTATTTTATCATGGTTGAAGGTGAGAGTTCCCCAATAGATCTTCACATGAAATCAAGCTATCATGAGAATTAAATCAGGTAATATAATGTATTACAGTATTGTATTAATTCACCTTCTACTTCTATAAGCCCACTTAATTTCCTGTTATATTTTTGAAAGTCAAACTACATATGATATGACTTATCTGAATAAATAAATACTACATTAGTGGAAGTGCTAACCAATGACTGATACCTGTTCTTAATTTTCCTGCAAACTTTGAACCCATGAGACAGATCTACTTTATCCTATGCATTAACTTTCTTAGATATTTATTGCTATGACAAAAAAAACACAATATTCCTAATATGTGTATGGAAGTCAATCTCTTTTTAATTTTTTTGATGAAAGCATTTTAATCCATATTTCCATAAATAGTAACAATCAAATCATGTGTCCTGAAAATATTTCCACATAAATTACTGCTCTCTCTGGAGCAGTAAAATAATTGCTAGCAAGGTGAAGCCCCCTCATAATACCAATTATGGTTTCCATATTGACAAATTTAAGCTCAGGAATTAAGTGTTACGCCTTTAGCAACCAGTTACTATGGGGACATCTGGTGATTTCATATTTAACAGCTGGCTTCCACACCTCCAAATATATATTTAAGCAACTGGAACAGAAAGAAGAAAATGAGGGAATCTCTTTTTTAGGAAGATATCTAGATTATATTCATGAACACTACTTAGCCCACAGAAAAAGACAGGAACAAGTTCTACGTAGAGATGATACTCCCACCCCCCAGCAGAATCTCACTTTTTATCCAGTTCTTCAAGCTGGACTTAAAAATATAAGTTAGCTAACTAAAGCAAACAAAAAAAAAGTAATAATAAAGCAAAATGAAAAATAGAAGTCCAGAAGTCCAGAAAGACAGAGAGAAAATGAGGTTTGGTGTCTAAATTTCATCAGCTATATGACCCAAAGGGAGTGTTTGAAACTTTCTGAGCTTCCCCATCTCATGTATCAAAGGATACATAGGAAAAGAAAAAATACAAGGTGTATATTTGTGAATGTTGTTGCTTCCATAGAGTGCATCTTTTAAATTATATTGTCAGTTTTTACAAAATTCTTTAACCACTGACTTCTGTGGATCTACATTTAGAAAGAATCTGAAGCAATTATTTGTATTTTCCTTTCAGTGATACAAATTCAAAGAGAATAAGATGACATAAGACATTTCAGAGATTCCTAAGTCTGAATTCAGCTTTTATTTAATGAGTCTTTTATACATATTTGGTAGAAATTTTAATTCCAAAAGGTGTTATAGAGCACTGCTAGCACCTCCATATAATTTTTTAACCTATTTTTTTATGGCGTGGTTCTGTTTTTGTCTATCAGTCAGAGCACTGTCACCTTCATCTGGAGAAGAAAGTTTCACAAGGTCATCAACAAGGTCAACAGAAATAGCCATCTCTTAAAGATCCAATCAGGCTTGCAATAGGATCAGGATGACTGTTTGTTTATCCATTTAATCTTTAATTTATTTTCAAACTGTTATTTTGAGTTTATCACCTATTTCATAGTTGTATAATATGGTTCAAAAGATCTGATATTTTTACACAAATTTTTGAAACCTAAAAGTATTGTTGTATCTGTGCAATCTATCAGGGACTCTGAAATAGGGGGAAAAACTCTTTCTCTAGGTTAATGTGAATATATCCATTTCAGTGGTCTTATATTGCACTGATTTTATATTATGCAGTTACAGTATGGAGTTCATGCATGAATCCCACTATACTAATGTTAATAGTTGTTCAAGTTGTTCAACACACATCTTGAATTGTGTTGGATGAGTAAATATCTTGAAAGTAATTAGTCAAAAAATTAGGACACGTATACTTCCTGCATTCTGCATATTGTTTTGAAACAGACTTTTGAATTATCCATCATAATAGTGAGAGAGAGGATGAAAGTCATATAGTTATATGATATGTTTTATAATAACAGGTTTTATATATAATATATATATACGTATATACAAAAAACTTTTATATATACACATATATAGAGATAATAGAAGTTTTGTTTTTTATTGTTAATCTTTGTTTTTTACTCATGCTAAGAAAAAAACCGGTTTGGCTTTTTCCAGTGTAGTAATGAGATAACAAAAAATAATGGGTTACATTTTATTTTCTCTATGGAAAATTTTGGATATTTGAATAAAAGTGTATTAACTGTGTGTATTAAGGATGAACTTTAATACATGCCAATACAAGCCTCAATTGATTATTCCAGCCTGCCCAATGTTTGTGGTGTTGATTTGCCAGAAATGTAATATGTATGTGGCCATGTTATAATGTTTTGTAAGAGGCAATTTGGCTCAAACCTAAATTTTAATTGGGATTATATTCTACAACCCTCCATAGAGTTAGCATAAGTTAACTACAGAACTGTTAGTAGGATGCTTAAAGATATTCTATACTTTTCCATTGTCTTTGGCAAGGTGTTATTATTTGTTCTGGGGTTTTTTTTGTTGTTAGTCCCCTAACAGATTTGCTATTTGACTTAAAGATATCTCTAGGAGACACAAATTGCTTAAATAAAAACTAAGAATTTTAACGAATATCATTTCTGAATAAGAATGTTCAGATCACAGAATTACAGAACCTCAAAACTGGAACAAAGTGTTCCCAAAAATATCTGACCAAATTCCCTACTTTTAAAGATGACTAGCCATGCTTAATGGAGTTGTGATTTGACCAAGATCTCATAACAAGTTAGTCTTATTTATATGACAGACCACATTGTTATAAAGTAGCTGTTATATCAAAAAATGAGCTTCTTTCTTATAATTATTAATTAGGCTGAAAAATGTACCTGGAAAACAGAGTTACTTAGGGCCAATTTTCTACAGACCTATTATTATTGGTTGGTGGTAGTATTATTATTATGGTCATTGTCATATTATTATTATTCTGGGTATCTACACACTTAGCTAACACTAGACATTAGGAAAGAGATCCATAAAGTGAGTCACAGAGCTAGGAATTCTAGGTTTAATATCTCCTTTGCCACTAACAAGCTCTCTTTGTCTGTTTGTGCTGCTGCAGCAGAATATCTGAGTCTGACTAATTTATAAAGAACAGAAATTTATTTTCTCACATTTCCAGATGCTGAGAAGTTCAAGATCAAGGTGTCAGCAAGTTCGGTTATCTGGTGAGGGCTGCTTTCTTGCCATATCCTCTGGAGGTGAGGAAAACTGTGTCTTCACATGGTAGAAGGTGGAAGGGCAAACTAACCAAAAGCTATAATGATGCCGCTTTTCAAGGGCCTTAATTCCATTCATGTGGGAAGAGCCCTCGTGGACTAATCATCTCTTAAATGCCCTACCTGCTAATTCTATCACAATGACAACACCTGAATTTTGGATGGGACAGGTTCAAACCATAGCACAAGCTATGTGACCCAGGCAAATACTTGAACTGTCCTTCGATTGGAATAAGGAGTAATACAAGGTTTATAATCTTTCATTCTTTTTGTACTCTAGGTTTCTATGATTCTAACATTGCTTTCTATTTTTTTTCAACTACAGATGGTCCTTATGAAGTGGTTATGCCTGTCATAATTCGAAAATACTGTAAGTCAAGAATTCTGTTAATACCCCAATAAAACAATAATAATGTCAAAAAATTAACATTTCAGTAATCGTAAGTTGAGAACTGTCTCTATACAGATATTCCATCATTATAAGTATTTATAACCTAATATAATGTCAGCTCTTCTAAAGCCTTAGTAATTTAGCAATATTTTTATGCTAAAAATAGAAATGTTTGTAATTCATCAAGTAATGAATAGAAAAATTTATCTTAACTAGTGATACCTGGGAAAATATTCTTAATCAAACAGTGCAACATCAGACCAAATCAGATACTTCACCACTGTAATCATGAGTTCATTTATTTCAGCTGTGTTGAGTGGGTTTTGGCTATGGGCAGAGCATGTTTTATGTTTATGAGCATTGAGTAGTTTCAGCTACTTAACGTGCATTAAGGGGCCTTTTGTCAGGAATAAGCTGTGATTTAAGAGTCATCACTCAGTCTTCAGACTTTCTAACTCTCCAAAGAGATGTATCAGTGAGAGGCTGTCAAGATGGTTTCTTCTATTTCCTGATGATCACAGTTTCTTAAAGGAAAATAAAATAGATGTTGACCCATAATGGATTTCATTGGTCTCAACAGCCTCCTATTCTCAAACTGCCCAGTAGGATTCATAGGATCAGCCAATAAAATTACCCATATAGAGGGCACTGTCTGAAGATTACAATAGATAACGAACAGAAGGAAAAAAAGTAAAGATTTAGAAAAACCGAGAGAAGAGAAGTTAACTTTTAATCATTCTTCTGGGGTCCTGGTTTGCTTCTTCCTTTCTGTTTCTGACAAATAACTTATGTTTGGGTAGAACATATAGGCTTATTGTTTGAGTTTCAGAAAACAGAGTACTGATAAGCTTTTCTACCTTCTGTTAACTGTTTTGAGAAGGACGGAAAGACAAATATCTGCTAGCATGATATTGGCCCTAGAAAGTGAGCTCTAATCAGAAAACAAGATAGTGCCAGTGTACATGCTATTCAGGAAATTAAGCATTTCATTTACCCATGACTGATTTTAGCAACTGATTTTCAAAAAGCAATGAATGGATTTTTTTTAAATTTCAAAAATAAATCATCTCTAGGATATGAACTTCCAGGGGGAAATTTATTAGCCACTGAAAATAGATTCCCCCCAAAATAAGGAAGCTCATCTATAAGAATTAAAATATAAATGTCTAACAAATAAAAGCAGTCTTTTGAGAATAAACTTTGAAAATGTTCATAACCCAAGTGTGAAGTTAGATATTAGCATTATAATAAAACATCACATGAAAATGATTGTATTTGTAAATAATTATTTCCATTAAGAAATTAGATGAAGGACTTGGGATCAAAGTCAGCTAAAATAAATACAGATTTTATAGATGCAGAACTTGTATTTGAGTTCTAAATTATCTATTAATCACATAATAGATCCCTCCTTTTGTCTGGGCAAATGTCTGCACCAATACTCCAGGGACATCTTCGGATTCTATTGAAGGAAGAATTAGATAAAAGCTACTGCATTCAGCCTCTCGGCTCCAGCTGTTCCACTGCAACTGATTCTGTACTTCGAGTCGACTCACGACATCTATCAAAACAGTGTTTACATTTTCTTAATAATGTTAACTTAAGCATTTTATTGCCATGCTCTGCAAAGTGTCTGAGTGCACTAAAGAAATCTGCTCATGAGAAAGGCGGTTAAGCAATAGGCAGAGTACATAAAAAGCCTCACATCTCTAGAGGTTAGCTGCATGACACCTGGAATGACACAAAGCCTCTGTTGCCTTTGTCCAGAGCCAACTGGGAATCCCCTGGGGTCAAGAAAATGCTGGTGAAAGCAAAAGCCCTCCACTGCAAACATCTACAGCTGTGTTGTCTGTGCAGATTTAAACAGAGGAGGACTGCAGAATTGCTTAGAATCCCGATAAAGAGATGAGATGCAGATTGTTCTTTCTGCATTTTTAAAAATGCACATAGTGAAACAAGGCATCATTCCTTCTTATTCAGGACTTTGAAGAGCAAATGCCAAAAAGCAGAAGCTTTGTTACTAATCCACTCTTGAGTCACCCAACCAAAAAATTATATTTAAGCCATTGCCTTGACAGTTAAAATATAGAGCTTATTTTCTCTCCCTGCTCGCAAAATTGAGAGACTGAAAATCAGATTTGAAAAAGAGAATCCATCAGTCCCTTTTTCTCATGCCCAGTAATAACAATAATAATAATAACTATTACTATTTAAGCTCAGACTAAGACCTATAAATATTATCCACATTCAAAATTTCTTATAAAGTACAGAAAATAAATGCATTTTGGAGATAGACCATCAACCTTATGTTCTATGTAAAAAATTTGGAAATCTGTCTGCGGTTTTCTTGAGCTTTATCTTAAAACCAATTTCTTCCTTTAAGCTGACGAAATGCCAAATTGTAGTCTCACTTTAGTATCATAAGTGTTTTCACTATACGTCCTTAACAAGAATTAGATACTTTGGGGTGGGGTTCGAGGGAAAGCATGATTTCTATCCAGGTAAAAAAATGATACTTTATTATTATTATTATCAAACAGAATGGGAGTAAGAAATGGAAGAAGGATATAGTAAGATACATGGTATATAATATTGTAGTACATTTCTAGGTCAATTGGAAAGATGAATTCATTTATTTATGATATTTATATAGAACTACTTGATTCAGTAGCTTTATCCAAAAACCAGATTTCTATGTGCTAACTCAGAAATTTCAGTGAGTTACCTGCAACCCAGTCTTTGATTACTGACACACTCATACTAAGTGGTACAATCACATAGGGTCAAATGATAACACAGTTAGAGTAGTAAAGAAATATAGAAAGCCATGGAATATTTGGATAAATAAGAAACTTCATATCCCATTAGCTTAAATTCAGAATTAAAGTCAATGTCAGCTCAGAAGTGTACACTTCTCCTATTTCTCTTTGGTCATACTTATCTAAAAACAAAACAATAGAAAAACTACAGTAAGTTTTATAGCATGTAATTTTAAAAAGGCTTCCTTATAAACCAAATAACTTACTTTCACTTCAATGTTGATGGACAATATAAATGAGAACTGATCAAATAAGCATATTTAACTTTTTTAAAAAAAATATACACACTACAAGTTGCATATGTTATTGTGTATGTGTGTATGTAAAGTAATATGATAGACTGTATGGTATATAGTGTGATTCTGTAATTTTAATGGTCATTCAGACATGCTTTAGACATTTAGGAAAAATCAAATTATATTCTCAAGGATTATTTTTCTTAATTTTTTTTCTTAAAAGATGAGATACAGATTGTTGTTGTTTAAATGTGAATAAAATGTATTACATATCCATCAAATTCCTTTTGGGGTCACCAGTAAATATACTTTATTATATAATGCACACAATTTCTTGCATCTAAGGTATATTTTGGAAGATCAATTTCTAGTCACAGACACCACACACCTTCTAACTAGAGCACTGCAGTGAACACTGTCACTATCACCATCAACTCCATTTATCAGCACTTCAAATTAACTTTGCAATTGATCTGTTTAATGGGACTGTATTCCCATTAATCAATTCATATTTTCTCTGAGTCCAAGACTAAGAAATCTACATGGTACTATCTTAGGGCAGGGTATCATCAGATTTGGGTAGGAATAGATGGTTGTCATAAAGGAAGAAGAAAATACCTGGCCTCTGCCTGGACCTCCACCTTAATGAAATCACCAATGAGTCTTTCACCTAACCTGAACGATCCCTGAAGTCCTCTGTCAAATGCACTGTAAAACTATGTCTCATATTTCATAATCTAATCTATTTTGGGGTTATTGAGATATAATAGAAAGATTTTTTTTCTTATTTAAGTTATTCTTTGGACAACTTAAGTGCTCTGAACTGGCAGAGGGGTTCTAGAAAGCATCCTCCATGTTTTATTTGTTTAAAGATTTTCATGAAAAAGGAATGGTTCTCTAAATGATATTCTAGTATTCTATCCTGACTGTGTTTCAGTAGTCCTTGATCCTGACATTTTACCACCTCTATGACAACCTATAAAAGACAGGTATCTGAGAGCCCCAAGGCAGAATTCCTGAACCATTTTCTGTCTTCTCACTTTAGGCCAATTAAACATAACAGAGTGAGGATTTCCGAGATAAACCCACAAGTTCAATTTCTATATTTCTGCTCTAATCACCTCAATAATTGACTTTTTTGTGAAAAGAACAATTTGTTCATTATTATATATCACAAAAATTACTGAATGCCACAAAAATTAGAGTATTATAAAAGGCAAAGATTTTATTTATTTTCATGCTAAGATCTTGGCCTACCTTGAGCATGCCAATGTAATACAATACTGCTTGTATTAGTCCTTTCTCACTCTGCTAATAAGGACATACCTGAGACTGGGTAATTTATAAAGGAAAGATGTTTAATTGACTCACAGTTCAGCATGGCTGGGGAGGGCTCAGGAAACTCACAATCATGGGGGAAGGGAGAGCAAACATGCCCATCTTCACAGGGCAGCAGCAAGAAGTGCTGAACAAAGAGGGAAAAGCCCCATATGAAACCATCAGATCTTGTGAGAACTCACTCACTATCATGAGAATGGCATGGAGGTAACCGCCTGCATAATTCAATTACCTCCCACCAATTCAATCCCTCCCATGACCTGTGGGGATTATGAGAACTACAATTCAAGATGAGATTTCGGTGGGGAGACAGTAAAACCATATCATTCTGCCCCGGGCCCCAACAAAATATAATGTCTTTACATTTCAAAACACAATTATGCCCTTCCAACAGTCCCCCAAAGTTTAAACAAATTCCAGCATTAACCCAAAGTCCAAGTCCAAAGTCTCACCTGAGACAAGGCAAGTCCCTTCCACCTAAAAACCTGTAAAATCAAAAGCACATTAGGTACTTACTAGACACAACAAGTACAGGCATTGAGTATATACATCCTTTCACAATGGGAGAAATGGGCCAAAACAAAGGGGCCACAGGCCTCATTCAAGTCTGAAATCCAATAGGGCAGTCATTAAACTTGGAAGTTTCAAAATGATCGTCTTTGGCTCAATAATTCAAATCCAGGTCACACTGATGCAAGAGGTGGGCTCCTTATGGCCTTGGGCAGCTCCATCCCTGTGGCTTTGCAGGGTATATACCCCTTCCCAGCTGCTTTCACAGGCTGGCAATGAGTTTCTGTGGCATTTCCAGGCACATGGTGCAAGCTGTTTTGGGATCTACCATTCCAATGTCTGGAGAATGGTGGCCCTCTTCTCACAGCTGCAGTAGGCAGTGCCCTAGTGGGGACTCTGTGTGCGGGCTCCAACCCAACATTGCCCTTTTGCAGTACCCTAGCAGAGGTTCTTCATGAGGACTCCACCCCTGCAGCAAACTTCTGAACTTCTGCCTGGACGTCTAGACATTCCTATACATCCTCTGAAATCTAGGCAGAGGTTCCCCAGCCTCAATTCTTGACGTCTGTGCACCCACAGGCCCAACACTATGTGTAAGCCACCAAGGCTTGGGGCTTGCATCCTCTGAAGCAATGGCCTAAACTGTATGTTGACCCCTTTTCGCCACTTCTCCAGACTTTATAAAGCAGTAATGCCCTGGGCCAGGCCCACAAAACCATTTTTTCCTCCTAGGCCTCAAGGCCTGTGATAAGAGGGCTGCTGTGAAGACTTCTGACATGTCCTGGAGACATGTTCCCCATTGTCTTGGTGATTAACATTTGGCTCTTCATTACTCATGCAAATTTCTGGAGCCAGTTTGAATTCCTCTTCAGAAAATGGGATTTTCTTTTCTATTGCATCTTCAGCCTACAAATTTTCTGAACTTTTATGCTCTGTTTTCCTTTTAAACATAAGTTCCAATTCCAAACCACATCTTTGTGAATGAATAAAGCTGATTGCTTTTAAGAGTGCCCAAGTCACATTTTGAATACTTTGCTGCTTAGAAATTTCTTCCACTAGATACCCTAAATAATCACTCTCAAGTTCAAAGTTCCATAGATCTCTATGGCAGGGACAAATATCCACCATGCTCTTGCTAAAGCACAGCATGAGTCACCTTTGCTTCAGTTCCCAACAAATTTCTCATCTCTATCTGAGCCCACCTCAATTTGGACTTCATTGTCCATATCACTATCAGAATTTTGGTCAAAACCACTCAACAAGTCTCTAGGAAGTTCCAAATTTTCCCACATTTTCCTGTCTTCTTCTGAGTCCTCTAAACTGCTTCAACCTCTGACTGTCACCCAGTACCAAAGTTGCTTCCACATTTTCAGGTATCCTTATAGCAGCACCCCACTCTACCAGTATCAATTTACTGTGTTAGTCTATTCTTGTGCTGGTATAACTAACTGCCTGAGACTGGGTAATTTATAAAGAAAGAAGCTTTAATTGACTCACAGTTCAGCGTGGCTGGAGAGGCCTCAGGAAACTTACAATCATGGCAGAAGGGGAAGCAAACTCATTTTTCTACACATGGCAGCAGCCAGGAAAAGTGACCAGCAAAAGGGGGAAGAGCCCCTTAATAAAACCATCAGATCTTGTGAGAACTCACTATCCCAAGAACAGCATGGAGGTAACTGCCCCCACGATTCAATTACCTCTCACCAGGTCCCTCCCACGACATGGGGGGATTATGGGAACTACAATTCAATATGATATTTCAGTTGGGACACAATAAAACTATATCACTGATATATAATCTATTTTTAAATACAATATTTAGTAGCAGACCACACCAAGAGGATCCTAGTTCTGGCAAATTTATGCTCATGTGAATGTTTCATAATTCTGACCAAATTAGAAGAGGAGTGACTTGCAATTATTATGTCTTCAGAGACAGGAATGCACTAATTCAAGGCCATACTCTATTTGTTGAAAATTTTAACTAATCACCAGTTTAGACCACTGACATTTAACCAAACATTAATTAGCACTGGATATTCAGACTATCACTTCCTAATGCTTTGAATTTTCCTCATAATATATGCGAGTTTTTCTATAGATATCCTAAGTATGGGATTATATTAAAGTTCTCCATAGAAATAAAATTAATAGGAGATAGATGGATAGATAGATGATAGATAGATAGATAGATACATAGATAGATACATAGATAGATACATAGATAGACAGATACTGAGGCTGAAGTCGTAAGTCAATCTGGAGGCAGAATTGCTTCTTCCTCAGTGGACATAAATCATTTTTTAATGTCTTAAATTGATTTAAAGAGGCCCACTCACATTATAGAGTGTAATCTACTTTAGTCAAAACCTATTGATTTAAATTTTAATCAAATGTAAAACAAAACAAAAAGATCTTCACATCAATATCTAGATTGGTGTGTGACTAACATCTGGATATCATGGGTACCATGGTCTACCCACTTTGACTAATATAATTAACGATAAAAGGGATGTAGTAGAGGTAATCACCCAAAGATTACCTAACAGGAAAATTTTGTGGATTTTAAGCTCAGCCTATGGTATGGTTTCGCTGTGTCCCCACCGAAATCTCATCTTGAATTATAGTTCCCATAATCCCCACATGCCATTGGAGGGACCAAGTGGAGATAATTGAATCATGGGGGTGGTTTCCTCCATTCTGTTCTCATGATAGTGAGTGAGTTCTACCGAGATCTGACGGTTTTGTTAAGCAGCTTCCCCATTTACTGGGCAGTAATTCTCCTTCCTGCTGCCATGTGAAGAAGGATGCGTTTGCTTCCCCTCCTGCCATGATTGTAAGTTTCCTGAGGCCTCTCCAGCCACGCTGAACTGTGAGTCAATTAAAGCTTCTTTCTTTATAAATTACCCAGTCTCAGGCAGTTAGTTATACCAGCACAAGAATGGACTAACACAGTAAATTGATACTGGTAGAGTGGGGTGCTGCTATAAGGATACCTGAAAATGTGGAAGCAACTTTGGTACTGGGTGACAGTCAGAGGTTGAAGCAGTTTAGAGGACTCAGAAGAAGACAGGAAAATGTGGGAAAATTTGGAACTTCCTAGAGACTTGTTGAGTGGTTTTGACCAAAATTCTGATAGTGATATGGACAATGAAGTCCAAATTGAGGTGGGCTCAGATAGAGATGAGAAATTTGTTGGGAACTGAAGCAAAGGTGACTCATGCTGTGCTTTAGCAAGAGCATGGTGGATATTTGTCCCTGCCATAGAGATATATGGAACTTTGAACTTTACAGAGATAATTTAGGGTATCTGGGAGAATAAATTTGTAAGTTGCAATGCATTCAAGAGGAAGAGGCATAAATTTGGAAAATTTGCAGCCTGATTATGTGATAGAAAAGAAAACCCCATTTTCTGCAGAGAAATTCATGCTGGATGCATAAATTTGCCTAAGAAAGGAGGAGGTGAATGCTAATAATGAAGACAATGGAGAAATCTTATCCAAAGCATGTCGAAGACTTTCATGGCTGTTCCTCCCATCACAGGCTCAGAAGTTTAGTAGGCAAAGGTGGTTTCCTTGGCTAGGTTCAGGGCCTCCCTGCTGTATGAAGACTTGGGACTACATCCCAGATGGTCCAACCACGCTAAAAGTGGCCAAGGAACATCTTAGTTCATTGCTTCAAAGGGTACAAGCCCCAAGCCTTGGCAGGTTCCACGTGGTATTGGTCCTGTGCATGAATAGAAGACAATTATTTGAGGTTTGGGAGCCTCTTCCTAGATTTCAGAGGAGCATGGAAATGCCTGGATGTCTAGGCAGAAATTTGCTGCAGGGGCAGAGCCCTCAGGGAGAATCTCTCCTAGGGAAGTGCAGAAGGGAAATATGGCGTCAGAGCCCCCATACAGAGTTTCCATTGAGGCACACTGCCTAGTGGAACTATGAGAAGAAGACCACCAGGCTCCAGACCCCAGAATAGGAGATTCTTCAACAGCTTGCACCGTGCATTTAGTCAAAAGAGACTATTCTGGAACTTTTAGGTTTGATGACTACCTTATGGGATTTCAGACTTACATGAGGCCTATAGCCCCTTTGTTTTGGCCAATTTTTCCCATTTGGAATGGGTTTATTTACCCAGTGCCTTTATCGAGTGCCTGAAAAAGAACAAGATGGGGGAAACCACAGTGCATTGTATCTTGGAAATAACTAACTTGCTTTTGATTTTATAGGCTCATAGCTAGAAGGGACTTGTCTCAGATGAGACTTTGGATTTGGACTTTATAGTTAATGCTGGAATGAATTAAGACTTTGGAAGACTGTTGGAAAGACAGTGCTTCGGATTGTGAGAAATTGCAATTTGGGAGGGCTGGGGTGGAAAGGTATGATTTTGCTGTGTCCCCACCAAAATATCATCTTGAATTGTAGTTCCCATAATTTCCAGATGTCATGGCAAGGACCAAGTAGAGGCAATTGGGTCACGGAGGCAGTTTCCCCCATCTTGTTCTCATGATAGTGAATTAGTTCTCACACGATCTGATGGTTTTCTAACAGCCTCCTTCTTTGCTGGGGACTCATTCTTCTTCCTGCTGCCATATGAAGAGGGACATGTTTTCTTCCCCTTCCATCATGATTGTAAGTTTCCTGAGGCCTCCCCAGCACTGTGGAACTGTGAGTCAGTTAAACTTTTTCTTCATAAATTACTCAGTTTCCGGCAGTTCTTTATAGCAGCATGAAAACAGACTAATACAGCCTATCACATAACTGCAGCAGATACCTGCCCAGCAATATCGATGAACTCTCCAGGGCCACCAAGAAATGTTCTTGGTGATAACATCTTCTTATATAGGGGTTGCATATATATTTAGAAATTGTGTTATATTCAAGAGCTTTGAGTATGCCATTTTGTTAACCTAGCCTGTTCAACATATTGAATGTAACCATCAGGAAGAATTTTTGGAGGTCCAGCTTCAAAGAAAATTCCTGTGACACCCATGTCAAAATTAATGAAAGACTCCCCCACCCAAAACCGAGGACAACTGCTCTTTCCTTACATCAACACAATTGGAACTGCATGAACCTTTATATAATCTCCAAAGATAGGGACACAAAAACATTTTAATGACAATTATACTATTACACATTTCATTTACTTTCTATCATATTTTATTTTCTGTTCAAACAGAGGAGATAATGCCATTTCCATTGTATATATGATCTATTGTCTTCAATGTACTTGCTTTCTAAATATGATCCTTAGTTTGTTTTCACGTTTTGAAGAAAGATGCTTAAGAACTTTCAGTTAGACATTTATATGTCCTTCCTTTGCTGTGGGTAAATGGTAGGTATCAACTGAACACTTGAAAACTCCTATTACTTAACCTAACAATGGTAAGTTTTAAATTATTTGGGCCAATTACTGGCCCAAATAATTTGCCATAGCATAGTTATCTTATGATTACTAGTGAATATTGTACTCTATTGCTTCACTTCATCATGCATGTCTCTGCTACTGATGTCACCAAACATAGCAATTGGGTAGTAAATGGTGGACTTGTGGACTTCCTGGCATGAGTCACAGAGTATCTTCTGGAGGATGAAGGACCAGTGCAAGAAATATACCAGCTGCTACCAGGAAGATGAGGGAAAAGGAAGTTATATTGTCTTGCCTGTTTCAAACATTAAAACATAAACCAGGGTCCTTTACCTCTGAGTTTAATTGAACTGCAGTTTCAGTTTTTCATACACATTTGCATATCACATTTATCTTTGAACCAAATAATGTGGGAACAGCAAACCTAGACTAACGCAACAGTCATTATCTAGTCTACTTTAGGAGGTTCAGCACTTATTAGATATATTTTCTACAAGTAAAGCAGGCCAAAATAGTTTAGAATCCTCTTTTCACTTAAAGATAAATAGCACTAATACCATTTGACCCAGCAATCCCATTACTGGGTATATACCCAAAGGATTATAAATCATGCTACTATAAAGACACATGCACACATATGTGTATTGTGGCACTATTCACAATAGCAAAGACTTGGAACCAACCCAAATGCCCATCAATGATAGACTGGATTAAGAAAATGTGGCACATATACAACATGGAATACTACGAAGCCATAAAAATGGATGAGTTCATGTCCTTTGTAGGGACATGGATGAAGCTGGAAATCATCATTCGGAGCAAAGAATCACAAGGACAGAAAACCAAACACCGCATGTTCTCACTCATAGGTGGGAATTGAACAATGAGAATACTTGGACACAGGGCGGGGAACATCATACACTGGGGCCTGTCATGGGGTGGGGAGCTGGGGGAGGGATAGCATTAGGAGAAATACCTAATGTAAATGACGAGTTAATAAGTACAACAAACCAACACGGCACATGTATACATATGTAACAAACCTGCACGTTGTGCACATGTACTGTAGAACTTAAAGTACAACAATTAAAAAAAGATAAATAGCACTACAGAGAAGTAAATGGAAGGATATGATAAATTATATATATATTGAGAGCAGGAACCTTAACAGAAGTGTTAGAAAGATTTCCACCAAAAGATTGACAAAATACAAAAATAGAAACATATATAAATAATGGCTTAATTCTTTGGAAATACTTCTTCTATTTATTATTTATAGGGATTAACTCATTCCTTGACAATGCTTTATAAATGTGGGATTATAATAGCCTGCTATGGAATGAACTCTAGGGCATTATAGGATAGCTCTAAAAGCAGTTTTAAAGATGTACTAAATAGTTTAACAATTTTCCTTTAATGTATTTTAATTGACCACAGAAAATTTCTGCAAAATCTGCATGCCGTGTATATTCTATTCAATCAACTCAGTATTTTATGTAAATGAATTAAAATAACCAGTTATTTGAATTTTGTAGTTAGAAGTGAATATGTAATAGGAATTATATTGTTTCTTAAAGAGTAAATTATTTCTTAGGAGTTTTTTTGTTATTTAACATGTTGCACATTTTACCTTTTTGGCTTGCAGTATATGAACTTTCATTAAGACTAATTTTTAACTTCTTGTGTATTGTATTTTAAGAAGCATGCAGATTTCAGTCCACTGGACAATATAGAAGAAATAATTCTCTGACTACAAGATTCTGATAAATTGAAGACCCATTTATATTCAACTTAAATATACATGAGTTCATATACATAAGCCTATGTGGATGAGTGTGTTTATGAAACACTTTTCTAACTTCTCATTTATACTATCTATAAACTTTCTATTTGAAGTTGGTGAATTGTCTATAGCAGCTAAAATGTAGAATACCCACTGGGTCAGGTTAGTGTGGAGAAATGAAATGATTAGAGCAAACAATACTGAACAGTAAAATATAGTGTGATTAATAGATAAAGGACAGAAATGGGATATTGTTATCTCATGAGTTCTTATTATATATCAAGCTTCATACTAAGCACAAAAACAGTATCATCTCCTTTCAAACAAAGTGAGGCAAATACTAGTTACTCTAATTTTGCTGATGAAGAAATGGGTGTACAAAGTGTTGTCATGCTTAATAGCAAATCAGCTTCATTATGACTCCAGATTGCATGCTACACATTAGCATGCTGCGGTCACCAAGAGTTGGATGCGCAGGAATGTGCATGGAGGGTGGGGTTTGCTCCCTTAAGGCAAGGAAAAAAAACAATATTATTGCATCAGATGGGTTTCTACATTATACTTTTTTGACATAAACAAATGAGAAAACAGAATTAAGCAGGGGACTTGGTAACAAGTACAAAATAAATGTTCCATTATAGAGGTAGAAATGGAGCGGGAGTAACCAAATGGTTGACTTGAAACAGCAGCATCAGTTGTGAAGAGTTATTTAAACCCCCACTGCTCATTAAGGATGGAATTGTTTGCCTGATGTAGGCAGGAGTAATGTGGTTTCACATGCAGGGAAAAGTATATCTTTAAAGCAAAAGCTTGCTTTACCTATGTAACATGGTTAATGTTAGAATCAAATATAATAATACAAATTAGAATAATAATTAGTAATCAAAAGGTGTTTTATCTTTATTCCTGAAGCTAATGTTGTTATAGTTATCAATAGTCTATAATATGCCTTTTTCAGTTTGCTTATAATAATCCATTAGATGGTGGTTTTGGCATGATGCTGTGCTTTGCAAGTCTTATTTTTTAATGACTGGTAAATGCTGACCTATTGTTTTCTAAATCATCAGACACAGCCAGTATATTATATTTTAATTCTCAAACTCTGCAGGTAGCAGTGGTTGCTGTTCTGTTACACTTGAGTTTCTGTAGAGCAGTCATAATATAATCAACACTTTCCTCAATGATATTTAAGAGGACACAGAATGTGTGGGTGCTGCCAAGGAATCATAGATATTTGAAGTACTAAAGATTAAAAATAATTTTAAAAAATGTTCTTTAACAGAAATTCCAATATCTTATACAGAAAGAGAATTAATAAAGCATACATTGCAAAATGGTGTGTGTGGGGAAGGAGTGGTTATTAGCTGATGAAATATTTGTCAGGATGGCCTGGGTTATGCTGCAGTCAAAAACAGCCTCAACATTTTAGTGCCTTTTGGTATACCTGTATCTACATAATTATTCAATATTGTCAGAAATCCCCCTCTTTATATCTCTATAGAACTAGAACATGCTAGGCTGACTTTATTCTGTGGATGGTGGGAAAAATATATCCTAGATTTCAGAAGATCTCAGCCTATAGACCCAAAAGGAGAGAGACAGAAAAAATCTTGGTCCCTTATTCGTTCCTAAGAAAGACTCTCCTTGGCTCTATGTCAGTCACATATATTTCTGGTCCAATTGCCAGGGGATAAAAGAGCCATAATTTGTTAGCCAAAGTTAATACCTATGTGTGATAGTTACTTTTGTGTGTTTACTAGGCTGAGCTATGATGCCCAGATGTTTGATTAAACATACTTCTGGATGTTTCTGTGAGGTTATTTAGATGAGATTAACATTGAAATGTTTAGATCCACATATAAGTAATATGATGCAGTATTTTTCTTTCTGTGGCTTATATGTTCTCTATATGCTGATTTCACTTAGCACAATTTCCTCCAGGCTTATCCATGTTGTGATATGTGACAAGATCTTCTTTTACAGGGCTGAATATTTCACTGTATGTACATACATATATGTGTAAATATATATGCCGCAGTTTCTTTATTCACTTGTCGGTCAGCAGACACTTAGTTTGCTTCCATAAATTGGCTATCGTGAATAATGTTGAAATGGACATTGAGAGTGTAGATATCTTTAGGTAGTGGTTATTTGAGTATTTTCTCAGAAGACAGGTTCTTGGGTCATATGGTACTTCTATTTTTAATTTCTTTAGAAACCCCCATACTATTGTCTATGATGGCTGTACCAATCTATATTTACACTAACAGTGTAAAAGAGTTTCCTTTTCTCCACCATCCTCACCAACATTTTTATAAATTTTTGACTTCTTAATTATAGCCATCCTAATGGGCATGAAGTGGTATCTCATAAGAGTTTCAATTTGCATTTCTGTGATGACTAATGATGCTGAGCACCTTATCACATACCTATTGTGCATGTTTATGTCTTCTGTGGATACATATCTATTCAGTTTTTTTGCCCATTTTAAAAATCAGTTTGTTTTTCTACCATTGAATTGTATGAGTTCTTTATAAATTTTGGATATTAACTCCTCATGTGTAGGTTCACAAACATCCTTTTCCCAACCTGTAGGGTGTCATTTCTTTTTTTTTTTTTCTTTTTTTTTTTATTTTTGAGATGGAGTCTTGCTCTGTCACCCAGGCTGGAGTGCAGTGGCATGATCTTGACTCACTGCAACCTCCACCTCCTGGGTTCAAGCAATTTTCCTGCCTCAGCCTCCTGAGTACCAGGGATTACAGGTGCATGCCACCACACCTGACTAATTCTTGTATTTTTAGTAGAGATGGTGTTTCACCATGTTGACCAAGCTGATCTTGAACTCCTGATCTCAAGATCTGCCCACCTCGGCCTCCCAAAGTGCTGGGATTACAGGCATGAGCCACTGCACCAGGCCCATTTTATTTTGTTGACTGTTTCCTTTGCTATGCAGCAGCTTTTTAGATTGACATAGTCTCATTTATTAATTTTTGATTCGTGGCCAGAGCTTTGGTGTAATATTCAATAAATTGTTGCGATAGCTAATGTCCAGTCATTCTCCCCTATGTTCTCTTCTAGGGGTTGTGTAGTTTCTTGTCATATATTTAGGTCTTTTATTCATTTTAAGTAGATTTCTGTGTATATCATTAGATAAGGGTGCAACTTCATTCATTTGCATGTGAAAACTCCAGTTTTCCAAGTACCATTTATTGAAGAGATTTTTGTTTCCCCATTGTGTTCTCTTGGTGCTCTTATCAAAACCGAGTTGACTGTATGTGTTTGGATTTATTTCTGAGTTCTCTAATCTGTATCACTGGTCTATGTAAATGTAGACTCTAAAAAATTAATGTACAGTGACAGAGAATAAAACAGTGATCATCAGGAGTGGGGTCAGGTGGCAGGTATGGGGATATGTATGTCAGAGGATACAAAGTAGCATATATGTAGGATGAAGAAGTCTAGAGATCTAATGTATTCTCTGAGGGATGTAGGTAATAAAACTGTACTGTAATGTATTTGGGATTTATGCTAAATGATTAGATTTTAGCTGCTTTTACTTCAAAAACAAATCAAAAAAGGGTACTATGAGCTGATGAATGTGTGAATTTGCTTTACTATAGTAACCTTTTTACTATTTATACGTATCTTATAACATCATTTGTACCTTAAATATACCCAATAAGATTCATTAAAAAATAAAATATCTTGGTCATGAAACATAAAATATGGCTGAAGAACTGCTCCAAAAAAGAGGAGACTCTAAGATATATCATACAGAAATTAAACTTGTAAATCTAGATTGGATTCTGGGCTGGGATAACAAATATAGCTATAAATTAGGACATTGTTGGGACAACTGGTGAAATATAAATGTAGTCTGTGGGTTAGATAGTAGAATTATACCCAAGTCTTCTAGGTTTTTATAACTGTACTGGGTTTATGTAAGAGAGGGTCTTTTTTCTAAAAAAATATACACTCACATATTTAGGATTAAAAAAAGAGAGATTAACATTTTTGTATATTTTTCATTTTTCTGTCTTTTTTATATTTTTATTTCAATAGTCTTTAAAGTACAAGTGGTTTTTGGTTACATAAACAAATTGTATAGTGGTGAATTCTGAAATTTTAGTGCACCCATTACCTGAGCAGTGTACACTGTTCCCAATTCGTGTTCTTTTATCCCTCACCCCCATCCACCCTCCCCTCCTGAGTCCCCAGAGTCCACTATATCACTCTGCATGTCTTTGCGTCCTCATAGCTTAGTTCCCACTTAGAAGTGAGAACATAAGATTCTTGGTTTTATGTTCCTGAGTTACTTCACTTAGACTAATGTCCTCTATCTTCATCCAAGTTGCTGCAAAATGTATTATTTTGCTTATCTTTACGGCTGAGTAGAGTTCTATGGTATATATATACTTCATTTTCTTTATCTACTCTTTGGTTAATAGACACTTAGGTTGGTTCCACACCTTTGCAATTGTGAATTGTGCTGCTACAAACATGAATGTGCATGTGTCTTTCCATGTAATAACCTATATTTGTTTGGGTAGATATCCAGTAGTGGGGATGCTGGATCAAATGGTAGAGCAACTTTTAGTTCTTTAAGAAATCTCCATACTGTTTTCCATAAAGGTTGTAGTAATTTACATTCCTACCAGCAATGAAAAAGTGTTCCCTTTTCATCATATCCAAGCCAACATCTATTGTTTGTTGAATCTTTAATTATGGCCATTTTTGCAAAAGTAAGGTAATATCTCACTGTGGTTTTAATTTGCATTTCGCTGATGATTAGTGAAGTTGAGCTTTTTTAAATACGTTTGTTGGCTATTTACATATATTTTTCTGAGAAATATCTATTCATATCTTTTGTCCACTTTTTTATGGGATTTTTTTTTTCCTTCCTGATTTGTTTGAGTTCCTTGTGGATTTTGGATACTAGTCGTTTGTTGGATGCAAATATTTTCTCCCACTCTGTGTCTGTTTACTCTGCTGATTATTTATTTTGCTGTGCATAAGGTTATTGGTTTAATTAGGTATATTTTATTTATTTTTTGTTTTGTTGCATTTACTTTTGGAGTCTTAGTCATAAATTCTTTGCTGAAGCCAATTTCCAGAAAAATTTTTTCAATGTTATTTTTAGAATGCTTATGGTTTCAGGTCTTGGATTTAAGTCCTTGATCCGACTTGAGTTGATTTTTTTATAAGGTGAGAGATAAGGATCCAGTTTCATTCTTCTACATTTGGCTTGCCAGTTTTCCCAGTACCATTTGTTGACTAGGGTGTCCTTTCCCCACTCTGATTTTGTTTGCTCTGTCGAAAATCAGTTGGCAGTTAAGTATTTGGCTTTATTTCTGGGTTCTCTATTCTGTTCCATTGGTTTATTTGCCTACTTTTATACCAGTGCCATGCATTTTTGGTAACTACAGCCTTGCAGTATAATTTGAAGCCCAGTTATGTGATACCCCCAGATTTATTATTTTCATTCAGTATTGCTTTTTCACTCAGTATTTTGTTATGTGGGCTCTTTGTTGGTTTCATGTGAATTTTAGAATTGCTTTTATAGTTCTGTGAAAAATGATGATGGTATATTGATGGAATTACATTGAATCTGTAGGTTGCTTTACGCAATATGGTCATTTTCACAATACAGGATCTTCCCATCCATGAGCATGGGATGTGTCACCTTTACTTTGTGCCATTTTTTATTTGATTCAGCAGTGTTTTGTATGTTTCCTTGGAGAGATCTTTCACCTCCTTGTTTAAGTATATTCTTAGGGTTTTTTTTTCTTTTTGTATCTATTGTAAAGGGGATTAAGTTCTTTATCTGATTCTGCATTTGGTCATTGTTGATGTATAGCAGTGCTACTGATTTGTGTACATTAATTTTGTACCTGAGACCTTATTGATTTTGTTTATCAGATCAATGAGTCGTTTGGATGAGTTTTTAGGGTTTTCTAGGTATATGATTATATTATTGGCAAACAGCTCTAGTTTGACTTCCTTCCTTCCAACTTGAATGCCCTTTATTTCTCTCTCTTCCCTGATTGCTCTGACTAGGACTTCAAGTACTATATTGAATAGAAGTGCTGAAAGTGGGCGTCCTTGGCTTATTCTAGTTTTTAACTTTTCCCAGCTTTCAACATTTCCCCACTCAGTATAATGTCAGCTGTGGGTGTGTCATATATGGCTTTTATTATTTTGAGGTAAGTCCCTTCTATGCCTTGTTTATTGAAGGTTTTTATCATAAAAGGATACTGGATTTTATTGAATGCTTTTTCTGTATCTATTGACATGATCATATGGTTTTTGTTTTTAATTCTGTTATTGAATATATCACATTTATTGTCTTGTATATGTTAAACCATTCCTACATCCCTGGGATAAAAGGCACTTCATCATAATGTATTATCTTTTTGATGTACTATTGGATTTTGTTAGCTAGTATTTTGTTGGGGATTTTTGAATGTATGCTCATCAGGAATATTAATCTGTAATTTTTTAAGGTACTTTCCTTTTTTGATATTAGGTTAATACAGGCTTCATAGAATCCTTTAAGAAAGAGTCCCTCTTTCTCAATCTTTAGGAATAGTTTCAGTAGGATTGGTACTAAGTCTTTGACTGTCTGGTAGAATTCAGATGTGAATCTATCTGGTCCTCAGCTTTTTTATTTCCGCTGGCAATTTTTTGATGACTGATTCAATCTTGCTGCTGTTACTGATCTATTCATGGTTTCTATTTCTTTCCAATTTAATCTAGGAGGGTTGTTTGTTTCCAGGAATTTATCCATTTCCTCTATATATTCTAGTTTGTATACATAAAGTTGTGTGTAGCAGTCTCAAATAATCTTTCGTATTTCTGTGGTATCAGTTGTAATGCCTCCAGGTTCAATTATAATTGAGCTTATTTGGATCTTTTCTCTTTTCTTGGTTAATAGCATTAATGATGTATCCATTTTGTTCATCTTTTCAAAAGCTCAGCTTTTTGTTTCATTTATCTTTTGTAATGTTTTTGGTTTTAATTTCATTTCATTCTGCCCTGATCTTTGTTATTTTTTTTTCTTCGCTGGCTTTGGTTTTAGTTTGTCCTGGTTTCTCTAGTTCTTGAGATGTGACATTAGGTTGTCAATTTGTGCTCTTTAACTTTTTGATGTAGTCATTAAATACTGTAAACGTTCTTTTCACACTGCTTTTGCTATATCCCAGAAATTTCAATAATTTGTTTCACTATTATCATTTATATCAAATATTTTTTTAAATTTCCATCTTGATTTGTTAACCCAAAAATTATTTAGAAGCAGATTAGTTAATTTCCATGCATTAGTATAGTTTTGAGAATTCCTTCGGGAGTTGATTTATAATTTTATTCCATTGTGGTCTGAGAAGATATTTGATAGTATTTTGATTATCTTAAATTTATTGAGACTTTTTTGTGGCCTGTCATATGGTCTGTCTTGGAGCATATTCCATGTAATGATGAGAAGAAATATATTCTGCAGTTGTTGGGTAGAATATTCTGTAAGTATCTGTTAAGCTTGTTTGTTCTAGAATACAATGTAAGTCAATTTCTTCTTTGTTGACTTTATGTCTCAATAATCAGTCTATTGCTGTCAGTGGAGTACTGACATTCCCCATTATTACTGTATTCTTGTCTATCTCAATTCTACGTCTAGTAGTGACTGTTTTATGAATCTGGTATCTCCAGTGCTAGGTGCATATATATTAGAATTGCAATATCTTCTTGTTGGATTGATCTTTTTTTCATTATGTAGTGACCTTTTTCTTTTTTACTATTGTTGCTTTAAAGTCTGTTTTGTCTGATATAAGAATAGCTACTGCTATTCACTTTTGGTTTCTATTTGTGTGGAATATCTTTTTCCACGCCTTTCCCTTGACTTTATATGAATACTTACAAGTTAGGTGAATCTCTTGAAGACAGAAGATACTTGGTTTATGAGTTTTTTATCCATTCTTTTTTATCCGTATCTTTTTTATCCATATCTTTTAAGTGGAACATTTAGGCCATTTATATTAATTGTTAATATTGAGATGTGAGATAATGCTTTATTCACCATGTTAGTTGTTACTTAGGTACCTTTTTTCTTTCACTGTGTTATTATTATATAGGCCCTGTGAGTTTCAAGCTTTCAAGAGGTGCTATTTGGGTGCATATCAAGCTTTTGTTTCAAGAATCATAACTCTTTTTAGCATTTCTTGTATTGTTGGTTTGGTAGTGGCAAATTCCCTCAGGATTTGTCTAAAAATGACTTTTTTTCCCCTTCATTTATAAGACTTAGTTTTGCTAGATACAAAATTTTTGGCTGACAGTTACTCTGTGTAAGGAGGTTAGCGATAGGACCCCAATCCCTTCTAGCTTGTAATGTTTTACTGAGGAGTCTGCTGTTAGGATGACAGATTTTTCTTTATAAGTTACCTGATGCTTTTGTCTCTTAGAATTCTTTTCTTCATGTTGACTTTAGATGGGCTGATGACTGTGTGACTTATGAATATCTTTTTGCCATGAATTTCCCAAGAGTTCTTTGAGCTTCTTGTATTTAGGTATGTAAATCTCTAGTAAGGCCAGGGAAGTTTTCCTCCGCTATTCCCTCAAACAAGTTTTCCACAGTTTCAGCCTTCTCTTCTCCCTCAGGAATACCAAGTATTCATAGATTTGGCCATTTTACATATTCCTTATTTCTTGGAGATTTTGTTCATCTCTTTGATGCTTTATCCTTTATCTTTGATTCAGTTTATTTGAAAGCCTTGTCTCTAAACTCTGAAATTATTTTATTTACTTGTTTAGTATATTGTTGAAACTTTCCACTGTATTTTGTATTTCCCTAAGTGTGTCTTTCATTTTCAGAAGTTCTGCTGGCTTTTCTTTATATCTACCTCTCTAGAAAAATTTTTAATTCATATCCTGAGTTGGTTTTGAAATTTATTTATGTTGGTTTTCACCTTTTTCTGGTATCTGCTTGAATAGCTTAATCAACATTCTAAATTCTTCATTTGTTGTTTCAAAGATTTGTTTGGTTTGGATTCATTGCTGGGAGTCTAGTGTGATCTTTCAGGGGTGTTATAGAACCATATTTTTTCATATTATCAAAATTACTTTTCTGGTTCCTTCTCATTTGCGTTGACTATTTATTGTAATTGTTCTTGAATTTATTTTTGATTTGACTGGGTTTGGTTTAATTTCTTTTTTTCCCCTTAAGGATGTGACTTTAATATTTATACTTTGTTACAGCCTAATTTGATTCCTGGTGCTTTTAGGGGTGAAGACTCTGTGAGTTTCTTGGTTATGGAGAGTCTCTGTATGATGGCTTCATCAGATAATGGCTGTAGTTGCTATGTACTTGTTGTGTGGGCAAATTCACTGTCTCTTATGGGGATGGAATGACAGAGGTCTCTTGAAGCTTATCACATTCCCTTGTGGTGTACGCTTTTTTATTCATTCAGTTTTTCCCCAGTATTTTCTTTACTGAGTTTATGGTTCAGGCTTCAGGCCAGTAAGAGAGGTATCCCTGGGTAAGAACCTGTTGTAGCTAAAGCAAGTGGGTAAATGCAATACCTAATGATGGGCAGAGGTCCCAGCCTTGATGAAGGTAGCTAGAGGAGCTCCCAATTAGACACACTGAGGTCTTTTCAGGGGGAAGAATGAGATCCACCTTAGCTCCCCTGTCAGGTCAGCAGAAGAGCTATCTACATCCAAGACTCACTCCTGTCCCAGTTGGCTATCCAGATCAAACAGGCACCTCTCTTCTTCTGTAGGAATGTTGATGTTCCCAGCAGAGAGGAATTGTGCGTCCACCTCTCATGCAAACCTGAACCTGTGGTGTGCTCCTCTTATAGGGATGCAGTCAACCTGAAAGTTTCTAGAAAGGCTGTATGTAGGTGCACCTATGCCAAGATCCCATGAAGAAGCCCAAGCCATGTCTGCAGTGGTGGACAAAGGGGGAATGTAGACCCCTTCTCCAAAACCCAAAACCCTTCATAAGCACCAAGGCTGCATGACGGTTGGGGTAGAGCTTCAGACTTTCTCTGCTGAGCCCAGCATTGTAATTGTATCTCTCCTGAAATAAACTTCCCATCAGTGGAAAAATCTGGAACTCAGTGTCTGCCATCTGGATTCTTTTGTCCTATAGGGTATTCCATTGAGGTGGAGCTCTCCCCCTTCCCTAGGAGTAGGAGTTCCAGAGAGCCAGATTACCATGATTGCTATTGCTCTTCTGAGTTGAGCCACCCTGTGGGGCTGCCACAATCCAGGCTGGTGCTGGAGAATGTCTGCAAGGCAGGCAGTGATGTGATCTGTCCTCAAGTCTCCCAGCAGTGGGTACCAGCACTAGCTGTGATGGGGGTGGGAGGGGAGTGACATAGACTTTGTGAGATTCCTAGGTTATAGATAGCCTTAGTGTGTTAGATTTCTTAAATGCTGGTTATAATAGTAGTGAACTGGTTATGTGGACAGGCTCAGGACCTCCTCGTTAGCCAGGGTGTTGCAGACAATAATTTAGCTAAGGTAACACACTGGTTTTCTTCTTGCCAGGAACAGTGTTATTCTACCTAAAGATGCTGTAATGAACTGTGTTGGTTGGCCCCTGGCCACGGTGTGACACTTGTAAAATAGCACCAGCTACAGCAGTAGCAATGGAATCTGAGCTTTCCCTATGTTGCCCAGGGAAAGTATTTTGGTTTTTCAGATGATTGACAGGACCATAAAACTCCCAAAACTTTCTGTCCTTCATGCTGAGCTCCAAGGACAGGTGGAGGGGCACAGACAGCTAGGTAGGGGCTGGGTCAAGCAGGTCTGAGCTCTGACTCACCATGTGTGGGGCAAGCCATGGACCTTGTGGGGTTGGGTGTGCAATTCTCAGGCTGCTGTTTTGGTGTTCCAGAGGGGAGTGTAACTGTCTCTGCTGCACAGAAAAGTTTGCACAGGAAGTGGGGAGTAATAAGCAGCAGTAAGCCTCACCCAGATCCCACACAGTTGGCAAGGCAGATCTTGCTCTCACAGTGCTCCGCTAGCAGCACTGGGCTAAGTTCCAGGCAGCTTGTGCTCAGAACTCAAACTTACCCCAGGCCGTAAGCTTTCTCTGTGGAGACAGCAACTGCCCCCATGCCCCTGGATGCAGTGCACTTCCTGCTCACCCCTCAGGTTCTGGCCAAGAGAGTTCATCCCCACTTGATATTATATTGTGAAATTCAGTTGGGAACTTCTTTCAAACTGTGACCATTTTCTGAGCTAGTTGGCTGATTTCCCCAAGGTCCTCTGTGAGATATAATAGGAAATGGCTTTCCTTGGCTCACGCTGGAGACTGGGAATGCCCAAAAGGCATTTCCCACCACTGCTTCTACTTTTATATTTCTCACTGCTCCTTAAATCAGTTTCAACCCTAGGTAGAGTTAAGGCCTTCCCCTATGACCTAGATTTTCAGGTTTCCTGGTCAGAATGTGTATCCTGGAGGCAGTCTCTCCCCCTCTTACTCTCTGGGACTTACAGTTTGTCACCTGTCTCACAGTGTGGGCTGCAGCCTGTCGCTTCTTTCAATGAGGCTGTGTATTTTTCTGGTTTTCTATTAAGTTCCTATGTTGCTTCTTGGAAAAAAGTTCACAGTGTGAATTTCTACACACTATTTGGTCCTTCCAAGCAACATCCATTCTGGCAGATATGGCAGATATGGCCGATTCTGGCAGATATTATTTCCAATAAAACGTTTGTTTTATTGGAAAATAAAAACAAAAACTAAAACAACAAAATGAGATTAACATTTAAATTGGTGGACTTTAAGTAGATCAGATAATCCTCCATAATGTGAATGGGACTCATATAACTAGTTGAAGGCCTTAGCAAATCAGATTGGCCTACCCTGAGCAAGAACAAATTCTGCCAACAGGCAGCCTTTGGATTTGAACTGCAACATCAGTTCTTTCTTGCTAGCCTATCTGTCAGATTTTGGACTTTGAAGCCTTCATAATCACATGAGCTAATTCCATAAATGAAAATCTCTACACACACACACACACACACACACACACACACACACACACAATTAATTCTGTTTCTCAGGAAAACTCTAATACAAGAACAGTTTCCAGAAGAAAAGGGAAATGAGCACACAGTATAAATTAATAATAGCTGTCCACTGCATAATTCTTATTTAAGTTACCAGGCTGCTACAGTTTCAAGCACATTAAGAGATCATATATATTTAAAGTAAACTATAACTTTCAATACAGAAAGATATTATATGTATTAAATAAAAATTTTAAAATTCCTACCAGCAAAACAAGAGAAAAAGAAAACTACAATTTCCCTGCCTAACAATTACTGATTATACCACTTGGTAAATTTTCTTCTAGATTCTTTTATATATAGCTGTATTCACACTTAAGGTATATACTTAGGGTATTTGTCACAGGGAGGCTGAATACTGTGCTATAATTTATCTTTACTTCAGGACCCATGTTAATGGAGCAGCCATTATCTGAAATATTGCCAGTCAAGGTGTTAGAGGGAAACAAGCCCTGTAGGGTCTCACACCAGCAACAAAATGTTCTGGCCAAACATTACAAGAGTCATTTTCATTCACGATTAATTGACCATAACTGGTCATAGAGTTATACCCAAACAGAAAAATCCTGGAAGAGGAAGCCAGAAATGCTTATTGAATAATGCTAAAGACTACCACAGTTCTCAATGCATAGCGATTTATAATTATTAATCCCAGGTCTGACCGGAATATTCAGGGAGTAGGAACCTAAAATGGTTGTTTCTTGGTATTCTCTACCCTTTAGAAATCAGAATATGTGACTCATTCATGATTCCATTCCTATCTCAGCTTCTCTGAGCAGGTTGGAGTCATATAATCTGGCATTTATCTGAATTAGCATAAGAATGGCATCATTTGTAAATTTATATTACATTACTAAGGACTGGACTTTGCATATGATTTATATGGTATATAAATACCTCTAAGAAAACCACTACCCCTAAGAAAACCAATGTGATAAGTTGTAGTTATCTGTTTTTCACAATTACAGGTAGATAAATTAGAAAAGGAGAGGAATGGATTGAGCAAGAAAAACAAACACTTCAGAGAAACTGGGAAATGAATGGAAAAAAAAAGCACGGCTATTCTGCTTTGAAACTTATATGAAGCTAATTCTAAATTGGTGAGATGGAGAGAAGGAAACGAGAATGATCTTCTCTCTCTGAATAAAAATCACGCTTACTTTTTGTAAGTTGTTTCCTAAGTCTCTAATTAGAAACACTTCCATTCTTCTTACATGGGTCAAAAACCCATAAAGCTATAAGTTTCAAGTGTTCATTGGATTCTCACCATTCCAGAAAGATAGCCTTTTAGGAGCGTTCATTCATTAATTTTATTTCTGCTGTAGGGAAGAAAAGGTATGATTTCTTTCTTCACCTACCATAAGGGTCATGGCCAACATTCCTATAACAAAAGACAGTTTAACAAGAGAAAAACCATACCAAATTTATTTAATCAAAGTTTTTCCTGACATGGGAGCCTTCAGAAATGAAGACCCAAAGACCTGGAAAACTGTCTATTTTTATGCTTAAATTCAATGAAGAACAGACAGCTGTGTAGAAATATGACTGAAAAAAAAAAGAGTATGATCAAATGGTAATAGACTGAGAGGAAAAACCTAGCAAGGTCTGTATATTCAGATTCTTCCTGGCCTCTTTGCATAGCATCATTTTTCCACCTGAGTTTTGGGAAGGCCCCCTCTGAAATAAGGGTTTCAAGGGAGAAGGAAAGGGGAGAGAGCGACCTTTCCAAGTTCTATGGCTTTCTTTGGGGGACAAAAGTTCTAGCTTCTATGACCTGACTTGGGGAAGAGGAATTCAGTTCTCTATGACTCACCTCAGAGGAAGAGAATGTGGGGCAAGAGGCAGGAGGATGGGTGAAGGTCAGGACCTTCCTTCTGAGGCTTTTCCAAATTCTGTCATTTCAAAGTACTCAGCGTGCCAAGGTATCAAACTTTTGGGTATCATTTTCCAAGTCCCAACACTGTCCATCATGGACAGTTAAAATTCTCACAAGGCCATGAATATTCTTTGAAGAGTTTCCAACTTCTTTGTAGTTATTCTAGAGCTAGGAAGGGTATTTTAGTTACTTTTGATAAGAAATATTTTGAGAGGCTTTTATCAGTTGTTAGTGCTTTAAAAATCATCTCAAATTGAGTGGCTTGAAACAGCAATTTATCATTTCTCATGAGTCTGTGTAGTTACTCTCTGTTAGCTTATCAGAGTTAGTTCAGCTGAACCACTTTGAAGATCTAAATTTGATTCATTTGTGTGTCCTGGGCTAGCTGGGAATGGCCCCATGTGTCTTTCAGCCTCCTGGGATAAGTTGGCTAACTCAAGCATGACAGAGGCATACTAGAAAACAGGCTAAATTGTGCAAGTATTTTCAAAGACATTCCTTGAATTACACCTTTTAACATCCTTTTGTTCAAAGCAAGCCATGTGACTACAGATTTTGACCTGCCCTCTGTGGGATAGCACTAGTTATGTGACTAACGGTATGGATACAGGGAGAATTAAGAATTGAGGCTATTAATATAATCTACCAGAGTGGCAAATTATTTATAAATTTAAACTTAATTTTTAAAAAAAAGTCTCAAGTATCAAAGAGCTTTTGGTGCAGTAGAGCTTCTCAGGGACTCCTCATCTTGCTCATGTTATGCAATTCTCATTATCACCATCAGAGTGTCCATATTTTAATGAGATACTATGTTCTCAACATTGTTCTATGCCCTTAATTATAGCAACTTATATAGATTTTCCAATCTTTAGCAGTAAGTAACCAAAAGTAAACATATTTACAAGGCTTTCACATTTCAATTCAGTTGCTTCATTTACACCACTTCTTTTACTCACTGAATAGTTATTTATTAAAGCCTACATTTTACATGAGCTTATGCATTCTCACCTCCCAAATCTCATTTTTATCACAACATTGCTAAGAGAGTATTTAGGAACCAATGAATCAAACACTTGGATTTTCCTCTACATCTGTGTTTTACTGCTATGGAGTTAGATATTGCCAAAGTATAAAGTCATGCTTATAGTCTTAGCATTTTCCAGACATGTAGATTTGAGAGCTAGACTACAAACATTATATACATTGTAGGTTTACCCATATTAGGAAGGTAATGATGATTCCAATCTGGAATCCTAGTACTAATAGTGAAGTGAAGACACTTTACACTAATATTTAGAAAAACAGTAAACATAGAAACCAAATAATTCCCCTTTGTTTAAATTTATTATTCTTTAAGTTCTGGGATACATGTGCAGAATGTGCAGGTTTGTTACACAGGTATACATGTGCTATGGTGGCTTGCTGCACTCATCAACCCGTCATCTACATTAGGTATTTCTCCTAATGCTATCCCTCCCCTAAACCCTTAACCCCGACAGGCCCCAGTATGTGATGTTCCCCTCCCTGTGTCCATGTGTTCTCATTGTTCTACTCCCACTTATGAGTGAGAACATGCAGTGTTTGGTTTTCTGTTCTTGTGTTAGTTTGCTGAGAATGACAGATAATTCCACTTTTAAGGATCCGTGACACATAATACTGCCATAGCAAGAGTTTGTGAGTAATCTGATTGGATCTTTATCACCAGCATATTCCACTTCATATCTATCTGTCTTATGTCCATAAACACAGAGATATATTCATAGTACTTCACTGCTTAGAGATGTTTGATAGCTTCCTATTTTTGAAGTATAAATTTGAAAGATGTGTCATTTTAGGCTCATCATTATCTGACCTTACTTTATTTTCTACTGTTTTATTTCAAACATCAAGCTTTCAGATAAAGAAACTTTGAATACATATCAAAATAGTTCATATTTTTTTCTACCTGATACTTCTGATGATTCTGCGAATACCCTACCTACATTTGTTGGTGACTCCAATGTCTAGCTCAATTTAGAAAGCACTCATAAAATGTCCATCATGGCCTTTGTAGGAGATAGTTATTCTTGCCCCATGCCCAGTAACATTTGATGTGTTATCCTCCCTTTCACATTCAACATTCTATAATAGCAATTTATCCGTGTATCTATACCTATCTCTTCATCTATCATTGCTCTACTGATACTGAGTACCTGCCTGCTCTACTTGTTACCTATCACTATACTTTCAGGAACTCACAGGATGTAGTTTTTAAAATACTGAGGTCCATCATCGTCATTTTTGTTTATTCGCTCAAACAGTGTTTACTATGTGCTCATTATTGAAATGCTTAAAAGTACAAACATTGATACCAGAATGCTTGGGTGTGAACCATACCTTTCCCATTTATGGCCTTTGTAACCTTGGACGTATCTCTTAGTCTTTCTGTGTCTTAGATTACCTATCCTAAATTGGAGGTAATAGTAATATTTAGCTCATAAAGGTGTGTCAAAAATTTGATACCTACAAAGAGCTTAGAACATCATAAGCTGGGACAGAAATAATACTATGAGCCCATCAAACACATTCCATTTCTTTTCTGCTCACAAAGCTAAAGAACATTTTCAGTTGCCCTTATAGTTAGATTGGGGCCACAGTCAGTGTTCTACCAAATGAATATAGATAAGATGTGTTTCCTATTTTCAGTTCTGGCCTATAAAAAATCTTTCACATGTAAACATTATTTTATCTTTCTGTTCCATGGACTGTTAGATATGATGTTTTGAAAATAACAATGCTACAAAGTAAAATGACCCAGTACCCTGACTGACAGCATGGGTTAGTATCTTCCCCTAGCCCAATCTACATTAAACTGTGGTAAGAGAAATAAATCTTTATCGCGTTATGCCCCTGAGATTTGCATGTGTGTTTTTTTTATTTTAATACCACCCTCTAATACATAATTTTACTAAACCTAGTTGCTAAAATTCTATGCCAGTCACTACAATAGAAACTGAAGTTATATAGACCACAACCTCTGTCTCTCAAAGAGTTTACAAAATTGTGAGTGAGAAAGATAAATAAGTTGGTAATTGCATTTTGGGATAATTATATACATCACCTGATTGGGAAAACCCTTCCCAATGAACCCAAGCCAGAGTGATGATTTGAACTCAGGTTTCTTGCTCTAAATCCAGGGTTCTTTTGGTTGCATCATGTCAACTTTGCCTTTCTTTGATAAATGCTGAATGATAATGGTAACATAGTGTCATGCAGATTTAAATAATTGACTTAACATGACTTATAAAATATTAACTTCATACTCTGAAAGCAAAAACTTTGGTCTAGAAAATGGAAATACCTTTTTTATTGTTCCCATATTAATACAAACCTCCAGGTTACTTGAATTTTCTCTTTTTTAAAATATTAAGTAATATCTTATGAACCTCATAGTCCCCCCTTAATAACCTAATCCAAAGGCCTCTTTCAAAGGTCCTCATTCATCTTTAGCTTTTTGCCTCTTGTGTTCTTGAAGGTTTTTGTCAGAAATATTTTACTTTTCTCAAATCTCTTTTCTAGCAGAAATTTCATATGTGTGCCTCTTAAGTCAGAGCTTCAATCTATTGGATCTTCTAAAAATATAGACACCTAGGTTCAATTTCAGGTAAATTGAATCGTAATATTCAGGGCAGGTCTTTGAATGTGTAGTTGTTAAAAGTTCCATAAAACAGGAGTATTTTGACATTTAGCTGCAATGGGAGAATGTCTGTTTTTCATATGGGGTTCTGCAAAATGTTGTTCAAGTTCCTCTTGCATTATATATTGTTTTCTCTTTCCTTTTTTTTTTTTTTTTAAATCTCTATAGCTGGTTTTATTCTTGTATTTATAAAGCATTTGGTGACTCTCTGAAAAGGGTCCCAAGGTCTAAATGTGAACACCTATTTTTTTGTGCCTGTCCCTTTTAAGGACAAACATAACATGCCTCAACTTTAAATGTCTGTTACTATCATGGAAAATTTAAAGTTTTATCTTTGCCCATCATCTATGATGCCAGATATGACAGAATAAGATAGTGAAGGAGAATTGAGCAAGGAGGAGAGAGTAAGAGCACTGTGAGCAATGGGAAAACAGAAAGGAGAAAGAAATAGAGTAATGTAGATAGCCCACATTAATAAATGAACACCTGCTTTGCTGGATTATATATAAAGTCAGTGCTATAGTACATTTTTATGTATATGAAGAAAGAGTGTTAAAAACAGATCTACACTTGTAAGGCCAATTGATTAATTTTCAACAAAAGAAGCAAAGTATGTATACATGGGTGTATATTTTATACATTGAGTTAAAATGCAGTACTATTTTAACTTGTTGCTCAAACGTACCTGCTTATGTCAGTGGGAGGTGTGTTTTTTTCGTTGTTGTTGTTGTTTTGTTTTTTTACTTGGCTTCTGTGTCCCTTTGTCATACTTCCATCATTGTAAAATTTATTTTGTTTTGCTTCATTTTTTTTAAAACTTACTCTCTTACACTACAAAATGCTCCAGGCTCACCTTGAATACTCTCCTCCCCAGTTGGGGTATGAGCCATTTCTCCAAATGAGCATTATTTTTTGTTTGTTTGTTTGTTTTATTCCTTTTGTAACAGATAATTTTATTAGACCTGGGCATTAGGTATGCTCATTGCTACTGGGATGTAATTGCTACTTATTGTCTTTTTTACATCATAAATACCTAGCAATATGATATACAGCATGTACATTTTATAATCGATTTAATATATTGAATACATTTTAGCTAATCAATCAAATAAGAATATCATCTGTTGAATAATTTTCAGAACTATGCTCTGAAGGCTTATCATTTGAATGTACCCTATTTATCCATTTACACGTTGTTGGGCCTTTAGAATTTATCAAAACTTATATTGTCAAAAGATGAAGAATTTAGCCTCCTTATATTTCTTCCCAATTTCCTCCCAAAATTCACATTTAAGTTAGCATATTTTGTTTTTTTAATATCCAGATAATTTATGTTATACAACATTTTAAAATAATTATTTCTGATATATTTAGAAAACTGTTATATCTGGGACACATTTGGAAAAAATATGTTTCTGTACTTTCTGAGCTTTGGAAATATGAGTGTTATTTTATTGCCTTTAGATGAGAAAGATGAATTGGCTCTATATAGCAATCTGATGTCACAACATTTTCCTTCAAATACCAGCAGAAATTGTTTTGTTGGCTTAATGTCCTCAACATTGTACAGCAGAAGTCTCAGGTTATACTAATAAATTAAATGATGAAAGTAATCTCTTTTTCTACTGGATATTTGAAAAACTTTTCCTTAAATTCATATATATGTAACATAAATATATGAATTATTACACATAATTCATTTATATGATATGTATAAGTGCCAGATGAATTGTTGAAATGATCCAATTAATATATATACGTATATTATATAGAGATATAGATAACATAGATCATGTTCAATATTATCTATATGGTTTGGATCACACTCATCCAATTCATATTCATCCATATTGGATCCAATTCATATATATCATATGGATCATTTTATATATATATATATAAATTGGATCATTTCAACAATTAGGCTGGTACTTAATGTGATATTTTAATGTGAAAACTAATTTACATTTTTCTTTTCAGAAACTTGTGTCCTATTTTTTAAGTAATTACTCAAATTTGATTTTCTTCTCTCATTTGTGACATCACTCATTTTAATATTAAATTCCCATTTTCCATTTTCTGTCTCTTCTCCTTTATCCATTTAATCTTCTTCATTTATTCCTATTTATTTAAGGCTAATTTCTCAAGATTGTTCTCCATATTGTAGGTTTAATACTGTGTGTTGTCAATTATGCTTATCAATACTGTACTTTAGATTAAATGTTTAGTATTGAATACACATCTCTTCAAGTTCCCATTTCACCTCTGCTTATTTAATAATCTGTTCTCTATTAATATCAGCACATTATATTTTATGTCATCATTTATTCAATCCTAGAGTCTATTTAATGTTATATCATAACACAAAGGAGATACTTCTAAAAATTTACCAACATTAAATATTTTTCTCAAAATGTTTTCCTTCTGCATCTCAAGCACAACCCCCACTTTATCATATATTAATAAGGTAAAGCATAAAGCTTGTCATTATTCACATGGTTTGATGATTTTCAAATTGAATATTTATGAATATGATGTGGGAGTACTGATAAACTGCAAATCATTGGCCTCACTTGACCTATTGAAAAAATATTTTCTGGGATTGCAAGAGATTGTAGTGATTTTCACAACTATGTTCTCCTTTTCTTGTAAAGGAATACACATTCTAACCCATTGCTACATGGCTTATGGTACATTCTGTGGGTGTCTTGCTTTAAGCAATGGAATATAAGTTGATGTAACACCAAGGCCAAGTTTCAAATAAAATTGTGTGGGTCCCATCCATCTCTTGATGCTGCCCTCTGTCAAGAGATCCATATTTCCCACAATGTCCCAGTGGCTGTTCCTTCACCTAATGTCCAACACATGTAAAGCAAAGTTCCAGCAATCCTGAGCACTATACAGAAGTTTGTTTTCGTAAGGCACTGAGATTGCAGTATGGGGGTATTATCACAACAAAGCTGACAAACGTGGGAAAAGAGAGGCTAGGGAATTGTGCATTTGACAAGCTTCCAAAGTAAGGCTGCTGCGGGTGGTATATGGAGCACATGCTGAAAAGCATCAGCCTAGAGACTGGCAAAAGTATCGCTATTTCACTGCTATTTTATTTATTTGTTTTTTTGCTTTAGACCAAAACCACATTTGCAATTTCTAGCAGTCATTCATCTAGCATAGCTCTGCTCAGTAGAGTAAGATTGCCTGCTCACCATTCCTGATCTTTGGTTTGTGAAGAGGGCACATTTTCCAGACAATTTGAAGCAGTCTACCATTTTTCTCTTGCTGAAAACAATCCAATAAAACCGCACCCCCAGAGGGCTTTGTTCTGCCCATTTTCTGTCACTGAATCCACATCTCAGGATGTAGCACTCTATTGCTTTCCCACTCCTCCTTCCGGTAACACTGCTGAGGAATTTATTTGATAAGTGATGCAGACAAAAAGAAATACCAAATGGGGGAATAGAAAAATGAAGTCATTCTTACTGCCTTCCTGCCACATAAAGCAGATCCAGTGTGGTATGAAGTATGGCTACCCCCGCTCAGATCAGCAAGTTATCCATACCTCTGATGCAGAGAAACATATTGAGTATAGACTCAATATTAAATTAAATCTACTGATTTCATGCTTTTGTCCTGATATTCCATACCAGCATTTTTTGGTTATTAGAAATCCTCTTAAGGTCTGATACATTTTTTAAATCAATTTTTTGAATTCCTTTTGCTGCTATAACTTTCCTTCTCTTTCTGTGTGTTCAGTGGAAGTCTGGTGAAAGCACCGGCTAGCTACCTTCTTAACCTGAAAATCCAAAATAACCTGGTTTAGAAGATTTTAAAAAGTCACAGTTGCTAAATAACAACTAACATCGGTTTGGGGGGAAGAGAGATGAACAATCTTGAGTTGAGAATATGAAGTAAACAAACAGTGGGGTAGCAGGCAGTACTGTTATAATGTTGGTCATGTGAAGCTCGGCAGGGTATCCTAGACCCTGCAGGAAGCTGCAGTCAAGATTACTATATGCGCTGCAAGTAGAAACAAGTCTATTGTGACTAAGAAACTTGTTTTAAAAGATTCAAAGTCAGTTTTAAAAAGAAAACACAAGTAATTCACTGTATTTATGATGCTTATCAAAGGCAACTAGAAAAAGTGTTGGCATAAATAATCATTTTAAAACTCAAACAGTACAAATTTCCAAACTGCAGCCTGCCTGGAATATAAAGACTGTCTTATAATAATTCTTACTACTATTGTCTTGACAACTTTCATCTTAGGAGGAAAAAATTATTCTGAAATTAATTCCTTACAATGCCCCTGGCCAAGAGACGAGATAAATTTCCCCACTCACTTCTTGCATACAGGGAAATTGAGGCATTTGAATTATGTGGAATAGATACATTATTAGCATTTTTATTATCATAATTTTAGGGGTGAAGGCATATGGCATTTTATGGGTTTCCTTGGCACATACATTTCGAGTGTTCTAAATTAACACAATAATATTCTCCTCTTGAAACAAATTCATTCCCCCTTCTAAGAGAACAGCAAACAAACATGTATCTCTTTGTTAGAAATACCTCCAGGCTCAAATTGAGAAAATGCCTGTCCCTGAGTGATCACAGCCAATAAGGCAAAGATTTCACATACAAACTGATGTTGCTCTTCTAGGGGGATGTATTAACTCAGACAACAGTGATGAATGTGAGATTTTTTTTTTAAGGAAAATCATAAAAATTTCATTCACACGTAAATTATTTTTCTTGTTATCTGACCCAAGTAAAAGAGATCTAGGGCAAATAAACCAGTTGGAAAGCCTTCCCCAACATTTTCCACAACTAGCAGATTTAACTTCTGCCTACAGCATAAAGGGTAAGGACAGAATTTGTTCCCTTTAAGGAGCTTTGGAGGTGTTACACCCTTTAGAGCTCAATGAAAAGAATGCAAGTTGTGGATTTTCCAGTGAGTAAAGCATATAGTTGGGCAACAATTCAGGACACATTTTATGCCTTATGAACTGGGTTGAACCATTTTCAGCTGTATATACTGTGCATTTATGTTTTTCAGAACATTTAAATAGTTCTAATGAACACTTGAATATATTTAGTGGCTCATTAAACAATGTTAAATGAGATAGTTTTTTAAAGGATAAGAGTTGTTAACTGCAACATGGTAGTGATCACTTTATATAAATTGCTAACCTTATAAAAGCACATGGATATAATTTTATTATTTCCAAATTTAAAAACCAATAATTAAATTGCCTATACCAACCTCTCGTACACTGTCCCCTAAGGGTGGCAGGTACCCTGCCATAAGCATTGCTATAAAAATATAGATAAAATTTAAAGAGGCCAAAATTATAGATGAAAAATTATAATAAACCAATACAGGGCCAGAGTTAGATTTGTGGATCACTGTCTGTGGTTAATAAAACAGTGGTTTGAATGTTGGAGAATATAAAATTTTAGTTGATTTTTCAGAAAGCTTGAAAACCTTTAGTTATTATAAGAAAATTTATAAAATTAACAAAACATGACCTTTTTAATTGGTGAGACCTAATGTTCACCAACCCAGGAACTCTGGTAAGCAGCAAAGCAACATAAATTTTGTCTGTATCGAGCATGCTATTCTCATGAGAAAAATGGCAGAAGGCCTTTGAAACTGACTGGTGGGATCTCATCTCACCAGAATTTTGATCCTTGACAAAAGAAGATAGATAGACCATGGCTGACTCACATTTTCAAAGTAAAAGCTAAACACATGAGAACATGTACTTAATCTCAGAAAATTGGTAGAGGATTAGAAGTCCTAGCGGCATTACAGTGTTTTAAATATCAGAGGTATAGATGACTATGGTAAACACATAACTCCAAGTCCACTTTAGAAAACTGAGCTAACCAAACGGAACTATACAATATAAAGTTTATGACTACCAGAAAGGGGAAAGAATGTAGGGAAGAGAATTTTTTTTCCAGATTATATAAATTTTCAATATTTTTTCAGAAATTATTTTTGACAAAGTTAGTGAAATAATATTCCTAATCTAAAAATTGGGCTGGGGAATTAGAACCGAAGAATACTATAATTATAATGCAGACCACATCATGATGATTTCTATGGCATATGAACCACTCATTACTGCAGTGGTAGACAATCGGATCTTAAATAGGTATTTGATACGCAAAGCTGGTTGCTATACATTTTGGTGCCAAAAAAGAGATATAGGACTTCTGTGCTTAAAGTGAAACTGTATGAAAGAGTATATCATTATTCCAGAGTTGCCAACTGCTGCTTTGTGATACCTTCTCCTTTTAAATTTGCCTTTCATATAGTTTCAGTCATCACCATCTTCTACCTGCCTCACACATGTGGTACTTGTCCGGTAATTTTAGACAGGACAAAATATTCTTCTGGCCATAAACAGTGAACAACAAGAACAACAAAAATTAACTTTTGCCTGGGGCAAGTGTTGATTCAGTATTAGGGACAATTTTTCCACAGATTCCTGAAATATTATGAACTAGTCTCCTCATAATTACACTGTTTTCTTTTTCCCATGTTCACTGTTTCTTGGTGCTGATCACGATCCCAAAAGATATAGTCCTAAATGCCATAATCCTAGATGTTGAAATTTTGAAAGATCAAAATCCCTAAAGTCTAATATCCCAAACTTCTCAAATCCCCAAAATCATAATCTGAAAAGATTTAAATCCTGAATGCCAAATTTTGAGGAAGGGATTAGTATGTTTTCCATTGTATGCAGGATAGTTGCTTCATGTTAGGAGGAATTATTACCTGGTTATTGTCTTTATTTGGAAATTAGGTATGGTTTAAGGAGATTCATATAAGTGCCAAATTAACAAGAGGTAAACTTGTGACCTTAACGTAAGTGTCAGCTTGAGTGGATTAGGGAAGGAATACTTACAAACCAAGGGAAGTATTATTTTGGGTGGTCGATGAGGGTGTTTCCAGAAGAGACTAGTGTTTGGGTCCTAGTGGACTAGATAGAGATTTATTCCAATGTTGGTGGACACCATTTAATTTTCTGGAGGCCCAGAAAGAAGAAATGTGGGGTGCAAATTGTTCTCTCTCTGAGAGTTGGGACAGAATTTTCTCCTGCTGCCTTGGACATCCGAATTTTGACTCCACCAAAGTACATTATCACAAGGTGGACCTGAAGTGGAAGCACTGTGTGTATACCTAAAGATCTTGAAAGTTTCTCAATAAATGAAAAGGTATCTTTTGTGTCTATTTGCATTTGTGAAAGACAAAATTTCTTGAGATTTTGGTTCTACGGGCAATTGCACATGTGGTCGTGACCCACTGGAGTTTTCTATCCATCTTGTTAAAAGATGTAAGTTATCTGTCATAGTATTTCAGATGACTGCAGTTATAAAGCTGGGTGCACATAATTACCAACCATCGTGATTATGCATTTATATATTTTGCTTTTAAGTTTCATCAGCTCATAGCTACTATACCTCTAGAAATGTCTTTACTAAACCTGAATGTTTAAGCTTGCAAAAATATATATGTTATGGCACCTATTTTATTGTGTATAGTGGCCTATGAAGTGTCCTGTCCTGTTTTGATTCTTAAATAAATCCCTTTTAAATATGTACAGAAACATCTTCTAAACAATTTTTGAAAATCATTTTTTCCAGAATTATATTTTCAGAAATTTGATCTTTCAAGATTTCAACACTTAAAATTACAATGATTGGAATTGTGATTTGGGATTATGCCTCAAACTTACTGTTTCTGTAGTCTCCTAAAGTTCATAATGCTTTAGTTTTTACTTCTCTGTCCCTAGAATTGTAATTTGAATATGTAAGCTTTTGTGACTGATATCCACAGCCAAATCTGTGTTGTTCACCTGCATCACTCTGTCTATACAGATCCCACTAGCCTAATGTGAAGCGAAATAATGTTTTGCCTCCACCGTTCTGATGTTTCTGAGTCATTGGACAGCTAGAGGCAAGGTTGGGCAATAGGAGTAAAGAATTAATAGCAAAATCACTTGGAACTTTGAAATGCTAAATTCTTGTACTAAAGTAATTTTAGGCAAGTAATGCAATCTCAAAATATCAGTTTCTTTACCTATAAAATGGGAAACCAAAAGTGTCTACCTCATAGATTTGCCATAAGGGTTGAGTGAAATATGACACAGAATTCAGTAAGTACATCCATTCTTATCTCAGCTATCAATTTCATTTTGAGCTACATTCCTAGATGAGAAAAGGAAATACAGGTAGTTCTCTTGACAAATTCTCATTTTCTTGATGATGGTAAAGATCTCTAATTTACCTAAAAGCCTTTCTGACACTCCCAAGTGTTGCCTCAAAATCTAGCAACAGTATTTTAGGTAGAGAGCTGCAATTAATCAGAGAGACTAGGAGCCGATACCTGTTTACTACCTGATAATAAACTTTGCTTAAACTTGTGTCGTGCTGTAACTACAGATCTCTCTTTGAGCTACTGTACTTCTCACTGTATATTGTAACTGATCTGGTCTCTTTCTTAGCATCATAATAATCATCAGATCTGACTGGTTTAAAGCAATATACAATTCTAGATTGTAGATTCTAAATCTTAAAACTGATATGAATTCAGATTTGCCATAAATTTATATGAGCATTTTTCAGCAATTACTTTGCTCAATGTTCTGTTTTTATTCTTTAAATGATGGCTTTGTTGATATATAATTTATGTAACATAAAATATGACTTTTAAAGTGTAAAATTCGGTGGCCCTTAGTAGAGTCACAGAGCTATAAAGCCATAATGACTAATTTCAGAATATTTCTCGCTCAAAAAGCCCCATACCAATTGCAGTTATTTCCCATTACCCGTTTACCCAGCCATGGCAATAACAGACATACCATTCTGGACATTTTATATAAATTAAATCATAAATATGTGTATACTATTCTGTATATTTTATATAAATTAAATCATAAATATGTGAATCAAAAATAAATGGCTTCATTCACTTAGCATTAATGTTTTCAAGGTTCATCCAAATTATAGTATGTATCAGTATTTCATTCCTTTATATTACTGAATTATATTCCATTGAATAGATATACCAGCTTTTGTTTCTCTCTTCACCATTTGAAGGACATTTCTGTTGTTTCTGTTGTATAATGAGGAGGAATGCTGCTACAAACATTCATATATACATTTTGTGTGGAAATGTTTTCCACACAAATATACATGTTTGTGTGGAAATGTTTCAATATTCTTTGAAATATTTCAAAGAACGTTGACATTTTGAAGAAGTGCTAAGTTGTATTCAAGACTGCTTCACCACTTTATATTTCCACCAGCAATGTATTCAAGTTCCAATTTTTTCATACACTTGCAGTTATGCATCTCTTTTTGTTAGGACCATCCTGATGGATGTACATTTATATTACATTGTTAGTTTGATTTGCATTTTCCCAAAGAATAATGATGTTAAATATCTTCTCATGTACTATTTGTTATTTGTGCACCTTCTTTAGAAAAATCTGTATTCAAATCATTTGCATATTTTAAAATCTTTGTATTGTTTAGTTATAAAAATACATAATTTGCATGCTAGGCACTATCAGATATATTATTTACAAATATTTTTGCCATTATATGGATTATCTTTTCACTTTTTAATGGTATTATTTGAAACACAAAATATTTTAATTAAGAAATCTAACCTATCCATTTTTTTTGTCATTTATGCTTTTGGTGTCATATCTAATAAACCATTACCTAATCAAAGGTAAGAAAAATTTACTGTTGTGTTTTCCTCTGAGATTTTTAGTTTTAGCTTTTCAATTTAGCTGATTAGTTCATTTTGAGTGAATTTTTGTACATGGTTTGAGTTAGAGATCCAATTTTATTTTTTTGTATGTGGATACACACTTTTCCCAGTATCATATATTGAAATACTATTTCCCATTTAATTATCTTGGCACACTTGTCAAAAATCAATTGCCCATAAATACCTGGATTTATTTTTGTACTTTCATTCCTCTTCCATTGATCTATTTATTCATCTGTCTTAAGGTCAATACCTCTGCCTTCATCACTATAGCTTAATAGTCAGTTTTGTAATGGCCTGGTGTGAGTCTTCCACCTCTGATCTGTTTGTTCTTCATTTTCAAGATTCCTTTGAGTTTTCTGGATCCTTTAGTTATCAATATGAATTTTCAAACAAACTTGTTAATTTTTTTGGAAAACAGCAGCTTAGATTTTGATAGCTTTCATGGTTCTGATTTATCATCTTAAAACTGATGAGAGGCAAGAATATATTTTTCCCTTGCTCAATGGTAACATTATAAAATCTATGTATGATACAAATATAATTTATCTTCATATGCTTTCAGATAAAATATTTTAAAATGTTATATATGTGTAAAATAACAGCCCAATTAGTAAACATAATCAGTGGGTAATAAGCAAATGTTATCATGATGTCCAAGAATATTTTACTTCACCGAAATTCCAAAACATTTTTAAAAAATCAAATTGCACTTTAGAAGCTAAGAGAATTGATCCATTATTTTACTATAAAATACCATGATTCTGATTTCATGTACTTTGGGTAATGTCTGCACATCTCAGCACCTGGCTTTAGAATGGTGGCAAAATCATGATAGCCTCTTAATGTACAGTCTTCCATAAACTGGAGTCAGGGAAAGAAAGGCCTTCTCGTGTCATTCCTAATCTTTTTGAGATTAGTGAAATTAAGAAAATTGTCTGGACAACTTTCTGGGGTTAATCATCAGATCCCTGAGGAAAGTTTCTGCTGGGTTGTGATGCTCTAAAGCAATAAGCTAGGAAATAATTGGGAAAAGGGCAGACAACTTTGTCCTTGATGCATCTGATCTAAATTCTATAGTTTTCATTTTCATTATTCCTTTTCCCCTCAAAAATACTTCATTTTTTTGATTACACTTTTGTAGATTTTCTTATTTTGCTTTGATAAATTGGATTCCAGGTAAGGCCTATCTTTAGCAGAGTTTATAGTTATAGACATGGGGATTAACATTCTTCTCTGTGGAATACTTTTTTCAGAACATCACTGCTTTGTGATATGAAGAAGATCTTTATCACTCTGGGGTCTAGGGTAGGGCATTATATCTGTAGTGTCATAGGAACACTTCTTTCCCAAGTAATATCTGGGCTGGAATTCTGTCTGAGCCTTAAAAATTATAGTATATGGTTTATATTTATTTACTATAAGGCCATCACAGATAATAAAATTGAACCAGAGATTTGGAGGGAATGAAAGTCATCTTCACATGGCTGATTTCTGCTATTATATATGATACATTTCATATATAGCAAATGACTAAGTTTTAAACCATGAATATTTATTTCAGAGATGAAATTACTGGAAATTTCATACCTTCCTGAGGTGACATGATCATGTATCATGACGCATTACCTAGGAGTTGTACTCTGCTTCTAACCCCAGTACCAACCACGGCCCATTAACTTTCAGTCCTGTGAAGTAATGTAGCTTCATAAGCCTCTAGGGCAATTGTATTCTTAGGATCTTCTATACTTTAATAGCAAGAGCCAGAAACTTAGGAAACAAGGGTAGTTCAGATTCAAACCCTCTTAATATCATAATTTTCCATATCAATGTTACCCTTATGCCAATAGCAAGCGAAGTGACCTTGTGCACGTATACATCCTAATTACTTTGCATTGACAATTTTTATATTAGTAAGGAAATTCTACAATTTCTTATACTTTACATCATGCTATCCCTGTCAGTAGAGTGAAGATGAAGAGCATAGAAAGGATGAATTTCTTATTCTCCTTTACTTCAAGTCTTTTCCTCAACAGGCACTTGAATATCACTGCTTTAGGACTTCAGCAGAGGCGCTGAATTTCCATGTCTTCCCTGCAGCACACTGCACCTCATGCCAAGGCATAAACATATTCTAAATGGCCATTAGACTGTGAGGGGAATTTAAAGAAATAAAGTGGTTTAGTTACCTGTTTTATCTGACCAAGAATGCTTTACCATTGTTTTATGGGTAACAAATTTGAGACTCACTGATACTGAATTATAGACCTATGGTCAAAATTTTAATTAGTGGTGAAAGTGATAATGAATATTCACTATACTACATTGCTTTTAATATCAATTTACTTTTATATTTTATTAAGCATCAAACAATGATCAGAGTCAAATATCTCTTTGATAGGAATGAACTCTGCATTTGCTGAAGGCAAATTGTAACTATATCTAATGAAGGAGCAAGGAGCTCAGGAGCTACAAACTCCATTGTGAGGGTCAGCTTCAAGATAGAAATATAACATAATCTGCTGCATTATGCCAGGTACCTAGGAACCCATGTAGTCATGGAACCATAAGGATAGTAAGTTAAGCAAGATGGTATTCATGTGAAGAGACCCTTCCTAAGGCTCAAAGTACACAAATACTCAGTGTGACAACTATTTTGATAGCTACAGCAATGCCACCAAGGGAGGGAAATCTGTTCTAGCAGCAAGCAAAGCAACACATTAACAGCTTCCAGAAGAGGAAAATAACTCAACCTGAACCTATGCAATGCTGCCAGAGTACATGAGCTGGATCAGTTATTAGCCACCTGTCAATGAGGAGAGAAATTCAGTTGTTTTAATTTCTCTCTTTGAAGTTTCAATGAGAGCCTATCCTTTAATGCACTTGTTCTATCCTCAGATACCCTTAGCGGTCATTGTCAAGACTTGAAACATACAAATCATCTGAAAATAGTATAAAATATAGATGTGTGTACTACATGTACATGTGGACATGGTATTACAGACTGGGCTGAATGAATACAATTCTACCAAAATTCTCAATGTTCAGGGAATTTTCTGAACACTGTTATCTTTTGACAAGCTTTTCTTGCAAAAGTACCAAGTCAAACAAGCAAACAAAACACAAAAGCTTACAGGTTTTGAATTTCAGTTAATTAAGGTTTCACTTTAAATCCAAATGTAGCCACATTTTTAAAAGTTTTTATTTATACTTTATCTTATTCCATTAAAGATTTATGGCAATTGATAGGAAATCCACTCAATAATATAGAAAAATAAGAGAAAAACATTTAGGATAATATAAATTAGAATAGGCGGTATGTTGGGGGAGGGAATGGTGTCAAAGTCATATAGATGATCAGGTTATGCTGTTCAGATCAGATCAGATTTTTATATTCAGATAGTTTGTTTTTGAGCTTCCTGGGTGCTAAAGTAAAACATATATCATTGATTTGTTACATACTGTTCGTTATTCATGAGTTTGAATAGTGATAATAATAGATTGTCATAGTCTTTAACTGGAGTAGATCACATTCAAAACCACCACACCATGTTCACTAAAAATTACTTAACAAACTAGAAATTTTTTAACCTGTTAAAAGTTATATCTAGCAATCATTATATACAAGGGTAAAATGCTAGAAGAATTCTTTTCAGGGATCAAACAAGGATACCCTCTACAATTTCTATTCATCAGTATTGTTGGGTGTCCCAGCCAGGGCGATAAGACAAGTAAAAGTAATGAGATAAACTGGAAAGTGAAAGCAAATCTCATTATTTGTAAGAAATATTACTTAGAATATGAAAGACAGACAACTGAAAAGCTATCAGAACCAATGTTGAAAAAGGAAACAGTACAAGATTAATATACAAACGTATAGCAATATTTTATGGGAAAAAATGGATATTGTTTATAATAGCAATTAAAAGTTACCTAGGAAAAACTTAACAAGAAATATGCTAGGGTCTTATGTCCTTTTTTTGAAAGATAGTTAAGAAAACTTGAATAATGGAGAAGAATATCATGGCCATGAATGCGAAGGTTAAGTTTTATCCTGTTTTAAAACTCTCAAGAGGACTTACCTTAGAACTAGTCAAACTGATTCTAAAATTCATGTGAAAGTGTAAATTCAAAAGTAGCCACTACTTAAAATGGTACACATTAGTTAGATATGCCTCCATACTATGCTTAGGAACTTATACAGACATACCTTAGAGATATTGTGGGTTTGGTTTCAGACCATGGCAATAAAGCAAATATCACAATAATCACAATAAAGCAAATCACACACACACACACACAAACACACACACACACACAAACACACAGAGACATTCTACTGTGATGCTTTTTTTTTTTTTTTTTAAGATGGAGTCTCACTCTGCCTCCCAGGCTGGAGTGCAGTGGCATGATCTTGGCTCACTGCAACCTCCTCCTCCTGGATTCAAGCGATTCTCCTACCTCAGCCTCCTGGGATAACAGGCACACACCACCACATTGAGCTAATTTTTGTATTTTTACTAGAGACGGGGTTTCGCCATATTGGTCTCAAACTCTTGACCAGGAGGTCTCCAACCCTTGACTTCAAGTGATCCGCCCACCGTGGCCTCCTAAAATGCTGGGATTACAGGCATGAACCACTGCCCCAGCCTTTATTGTATTTTCTTTTTTGTGTGTGAGACGGAGTCTTGCTCTGTCGCCCAGGCTGGAGTGCAGTGGCGTGATCTTGGCTCACTGCAAGCTCCGCCTCCTGGGTTCAGGCCATTCTCCTGCCTCAGCCTCCGGAGTAGCTGGAACTACAGGCACCCGCCACCACGCCCGGCTAATTTTTTTTTTGTATTTTTAGTAGAGACGGGGTTTCACCATGTTCGCCAGGATGGTCTCGATTTCCTGACCTCGTGATCCCCCTGCCTTGGCCTCCCAAAGTGCTGGGATTACAGGTGTGAGCCACTGCGCCCGGCCTCTTTATTGTATTTTTAATTCAAACACAGGCTATAATTCACTGCCTGATTTTATTTAAATAGTTTATTACAAAGTACTACTACTGTATATTCTCACTGTAGAAAATTTAAGAGAGCAAAATAAAAAGTAACACCAATTATTCTTCATAATTTCATCCTTCCTAGATTAAAAATTGTGCTCTTTCAGATTTTTTCTTACTTACACAAACACATACATTACAATCATACAGTACATACTATTATATTTTATTTAAAATTTTGTAATGTTAATTATTCTCAAGCGGCATACATCTTAAATTTATAAGAGTAAAAGTATAATAATATAATAGGAAAGCATAGAGTCATAAACTCAGATGCATGGACTCTGGACACAGGTTTCCTGAGTTTCAATCTGGTTTCACTATTTAATAGCTCTGCAGTAGTGGGAAAATGTCTTAATCATCCCATGCTTCAATTCTCTCATCTGTAAACTGAAGATGGAGACAATACAGCAACTAATAGTGTTGTTATGAAGATTATGTAAGTTAATACTTCTAATATGCTAGAAAAAAAGCCATTTTGTAAGTATTATTTTAAATATAATATACTATTATATTAATAAATAATAATTCATGCATATAACCCCTTTAGTTTGATATTTCAGTTGATTTTAATTTTCTTTTATTTCTTAATTTTTCTTCCATGTAATACGTAATTCTGCAATAAACATTCTTCTAGCTATTCATCAAAATTATAATTATTTCCTTAGAAAAAATTTTCATGTATGAAATTATGATGAAAGTATGTGTACCTTTTAAAGACTTTTGATATATAAGCCAAATGACGTTTTAGAAGCCCTATACTAATACATTGTAGAGAATATCAATATATTATATATAACAGATATATATATGCATTAACATTGTAGGAGGAGTAACTTGAACCTTTCTAACATAGATGCAAGTTTGTGCATATGTGTTTATGTGTGTAAATAAAATATATACGGGAGAGTATATAGGTGTATTTTAATGTTTGTCTGTTTAAAGGGCCATAAATGCAAACAAATGGCTTCTCATTATTTATATTAGCTGTACTTTAAATTTCTGAAGAGTAAGCATTCTAACTATTGAGTGTACGAACTATGAAAAACACATATATTAACTTTTTAAAACACTTTTGTGAACCTAGAAATAGATAATAGCAATGCTGATTCATTAAAAAAATTGGGGTTAAAAATTCTAGGAAGGAGACTGCTTTCATTTTATTTCAAGTATGAAGGACGTAGTTTATTTATGAGTATTAGTAGGGCTCTTAAATGTGTTTGCAGACTAAATTTACTCCAACTGGATTGTTTAAAAAACTGTAGACTGAGAATTCAGTTTAAAAATAATTCCACAGTTAAAGTACTTCCAAGAACCCAGCAGAAGCATGAATTACCATTGAATTTCTCTAAGAAATTTGAGATGTAGTTCTGTTAAAACAGAACTACCATTTGATTCAGCAACCCATTACTGGATATATACCCAAAGGAAAAGAAATTGTTCTACCAAAATACACATGCACTTATCTGTTCATTGCAGCATTATTCACAATAGCAAAGACTTGGGATCAACCTAGGTGCTCATCAATGTGAGACTGGATAAGCAAATGTGGTATATATACTCCACAGAATACTTCATAGCCATGAAAATAAATGAAATCATGTTCTTGCAGCAACACTTAGGATATCATTCTCCCAAGTGAATTAATGTAGGAACAGAAAACCAAATACCACATTTTCTCACTTATAAGTGGGAGCTAAACATTGAGTACACATGGACATAAATATGGGAACAAGAGACACTGGGAACTACTAGAGACAGCAGAGAAGGACAGGGGCAAGGGCTGAAACTACCTATTGGGTACAATGCTTGCTACCTGGGTGATGGGATCATTCACAACTCAACCCTCAGCATCATACAGTATACCCATGTAAAAAGCCTACACACAAACCCATGAATCTAAAATAAAAGTGCAAAGTATATTTAAAAAATCTCTGAATGAAAGGTTGAACAATTTCAACAGACAAATCTTTAAGAATATGACTCCTAGCAAAAAACAAACAAAATAAAAATCTCTCTCTCTCTATGTCTGTCTCTACACACATATACATACATGCACACAAGCATGCAAGCACCTGCATGTGCACATGTGTGTGCACACACGCACATATATATACACAAAAGGCACCAGAGTTTAGCTAAACAGCAACTGACCTGAATCTTCACTAAACCAGAAATGCTGGGTATATATCCTTGGATTTCCTTCTTGTTTCCCACTTCTTAGTAATGAATCAATTTATAAAATATTTTAAAATTCTTAAGACTCAGTAATAGGAGGAAAAACAACACAATAAAATTGGATAAAATGTGAAAAATACTTCACAAAAGAAGATATAAGAATGGCAAGTAAACATTAGTCATAAAAAATACAAATTAAAATTACAATGAAATAGAATGGCTAAAATGAAAATGACATCATGGGATGCTGGCAAGGATGGGAAGAAAACTCTCAGTCATCTCTTCTCAGAATTTCTAGTGGTACAACCCTTTAAAAAAAAAAAGTTTTGCTGTTTATTATAAATTAAGTCATACACCTAGAATTACCACTCTTAGGTCTTTTCCCAAAAGCATATGCCCATAAAAGATGTGTACATGACGGCTGGGCGTGGTGGCTCACGCCTGTAATCCCAGCACTTTGGGAGGCCAAGGCAGGCAGATCATGAGGTCAGGAGATCGAGACCATCCTGGCTAACACGGTGAAACCCCGTCTCTACTAAAAACACAAAAAATTAGCCAGACATGGTGGCAGCCATCTGTAGTCCCAGCTACTCAGGAGGCTGCGGCAGGAGAATGGCGTGAACCCGGGAGGCAAAGCCTGCAGTGAGCTGAGATCGTGCCACTGCACTCCAGCCTGGGCGACAGAGTGAGACTCCATCTCAAAAAAAAAAAAAAAAAAAAAGCTGTGTACATGAATGTTCATAGAAGCTTTAATTATAAAATACAACCAAAATATTCAACAACCTATGTATAGATAAACAAATTATACTATAGCCATGCAACAGAATACTCAGCATTAAAAAATGAATGAATTATTTATGTGTGCAATAAAATTAATAATTTTCAAAATTATTATACTGAATGAAAGAAGCCAATGATCCAAGCTGTACAATTCCATTTATACAAAACTACAGAAAAATATGAACTAATTCTCTGACAGAAAGAAAAACAGTAGCTGCTTGTGGATGGTAAGCAGTGAGACAGATGGATTACAAGGTGGCAAAATGAAATGTGAAGATGAAGGAAAATTCAATGTCTTGATTGTGGCGATAATTCACTGAGTGTGTACTTACCAAATTGTATACGTTAGCTATGTTCAGTTTACTATATATCAATCTTAACTCTATTCATTAATTTAAAAAACCTACAATTTCTCATTCCATTCATGACATCTCCCTTTGCTTTCCCATGTCTCAATCCTCAGTCTAAATTTGGTCAGATTCCAGAATTAGAGATAATGGGAATGTACTGTGTTCTTTCACTTTTTTTATTACCTTATATTTCTCACTCTATGTGAGGATAATGGTTACATGAACATGAAAGATAACAGGAAAGGGGCAATAGAGCAAAGATTTCTTTCCATAGCTAGTGTTTGTTGCACTTATTTTTTCACTGAATGCCCTCTGTAATGGAAGTCATCCGAATGCTTGTTTTCTCCTGTGAAATACTTCTGGGAGTTCTTGAGAGACTGCGTTCCGTAGACCACAGCATTTTCATATTCTTTAACAAGGCCTGGGGCTTTCTTGTGACATGTTTATAATTTCTGTTTTGGAGAAGTCTTCTGCTCCATCTAGTAATTTTCTTGGGTAGCAAATATGTGAAGACAGCTTTTACCATGTGTTTTTTCTTTGTGGTGTTAATATGATCCACAGGGAAATGTACTCACTTCTACTCTACCAAACTCTGTATATAGAGGATATTCTCACTGTAAACTTTTATGAGTTTCTCCTCCCAACTTCTAGGCTTCATGTTTCTCCAAACTCCTGAAAACATTTGCAAACTCTGCCAAAAATACTGTCACCACACTCATGTTGGTACCATAGCACAGGTTTCCTAGTGTGTACAGGCTGCAGGTGGAATATCAGAAGGATTGTTAAAGGACCCAGGCAGTCACCTTGCTATAACATGTTGTGGCACTCATCATCCACTCTTCTTGGCTTTGATATTTCAGATCAGATTCTAAGGCAACAGGAAAAGATCTCCGTGTGTATGCACCACACACATGTGAACTTCCCTATCATTTTTAAGAATTTGAGGAAGGAAATAGGTTGCAGAAGCTTTGTCTGCTACTTTGATCCATCACTTCTCCTTCTCCAATGATATGATCTTTAATTATTTTAATTATAAAATAAATAGGAGGGATTATCTGAATTATTTCTCTGTACAAGACTTTTTCTGGAGAAGTCTTCAACAGTGGATAAATCTGCTGTTCTGACGGAAAGTGTGAAATCTTTTTAGACAATTTCAGTGATAAGCACGTTACTTAAATGTGCAGCAGAAACAGGTCAAGAATTCTCTTTGTATCCACTAAAATTTATGATGAACAAGAGTTAAAAGAAAAAGTCAGACAATCAGACTAGCATAACATATCCAAAATGTCCTGTTAAAAATACTACAAAAACCCAAAAGATAATGACTTCTGATGTATAGCTTTAGACAATAGTTCAATTTACCACTTGCTGTCACAGAATATACATTAAATAAAAACATATATGACAAATTAAATTATAATTTTCTCTAGCAAACATAAATCACAATGCCAACACAGAAAATCTAGTAAGATAATCAAATAAATAGCCTACACATCAAAATATATTAACATATCGCAATAAAAATAAACCCAAGGTGTGCATCTTACACTACATGAAACTACGTGTTACTTCCTGCACTAAATAAAAGTATCAAAAGAATTGCATTTATAGGTTTTAATTATCAGTAGAAGAAATAGTGAAATGAATAACATGCTTCCCTTAAGAAACTACTTTTGATAATTTTGCAATAAATGTAAAGTTTAAAAGTGAAAGCTGAATTGTTTGATTAATAATTTCTATTACTATTTAATAACTTGATAAAAAATACTAAATGCCTATAGTTTCTTAAATAACATACTGAAACTTAAAAAGATAAAAGTTACTTGTAAGAAAGATATACAAATCAAAGCCTTTTTTAAAAAATGTTTTAAAAAGAATTCTATTGAGATAACAAATTGTATCATATTTCTCATACAAAATATAATATCTTAGCTGATTTTTGTTCTCATTCACTTTCCAGTACCTCTTCACTATATTTTATTTCCATCTAATAAGCATATTATTTAACTTGTGGCATATGTGGAGCTAATCCACGACTGGGCAAAAAAGTAACCAAGCATTTTTCTCAACCCCTGTGAAGTTTGCAATCTAGGGAAGACAAGTCAATAAATAATTGAAATACACTGAGATAAACAAGATGAGGAAATAGAAACTTAATTATTACGTTGGTGCAAAGGTCATAGCACTTTCTGCCTTTTTTTTTTTTTTTTTTTTTTTTAGGTGGAGTTTTACTCTTTTTGCCCAGGCTGCAGTACAATGGCATGATCTCAGCTCACCGCAACCTCCACCTCCTGGGTTCAAGTGATTCTCCTGCCTCAGCCTCCCAGGTAGTTGGGATTACAGGCATGTGCTACCATGCCCAGCTAATTTTGTATTTTTAGTAAACACAGGGTTTCTCCATGTTAGTCAGGCTGGTCTTGAACTCCTGACCTCAGGTGATCCACCTGTCTCGGCTTCCCAAAGTGCTGGGATTACAGGCGTGAACCACCATGCCTGGCCATTTTTTTCTCTAATATATAAAGTAATTTGTTCAATGAAGCACAGCAAATAAGTAGCAGATGTGGATTTTTGAATACATGACTGCCAGACACCAAAATCCTTGTCATCAAGGATGGCTGACATATTGAAGAAATATGATTAAAATATGAAATTATAAACAATTGATATAACATTTAAGGTAACAAAAATATAAGATCTAAATGTGTTGAACAAATATTATTGACTATTATTTTAGAATAGACTTATTGTTCAATACAAAAGATGATTATGTCTGTTTTTTTCTAACAATATTTAAATATTTCAGAGGTACCATTATCTCATAGGTTGGAATAAATACATTTATACCCCTTAATATCATGTATATAATCAAAATTAATCTAATTAGCGATATTATACTTTTTGTTGTTCACACTTTACTTCTAAACAAACATTCTGACCTGTGTACTGAGAAATATCAAGTAATAAAGGATCACTATCATATGTTGTGATATCAAAAAATAAAATATTTTAAGCTACATAATCTAATTGCACCCCAATTACAAATGTATTTTGAAAGATTAGAAAATTTTAAAACTTAAAAACAGTCTTAATGACACAAATGTGTTTGTAAATCATCCAACCAACATACCTCTAAAATGTCAAAAATATTTAGGAGGTAAAAGGAAACTTAGAATGCAAGAGAATTTGGTGACAGCTTCATGAGTAAATATTTGTAATTACTTCTGTCAGTCAGTCAGTGTTAAAGTACATATTTCTTTCGACACATAAAATTAAGATGAAGGAAGACCTTAGATCATGCTTACTAAATGTGCATATACAATAAGTACAGAAGTTTCATTGACTATTGAGATTATTGTTATATATTTGAAATTTAGTGGAATGAATCAATGAATCACCCACTTTTAGCAAATGACAACATTCTTCTTAGATTGAAATTATTTTTAGTACATACTTGCTTACCATATGGATTTCGGTAATAAATTATTTAGAAATATACATATCACTTGCACAAACATTATTATCATTGTAATCACCTAGGCATTATAGATGGTTATGTGGCGCTCGCACAAAAAGATAATTAGTAACCATTAGCTCTAAGGTGACATTCAGCATACTCTGAAGTTTTAAATTCTTCATCTATACACAAAGGACTCATTATATTAGTATATTAATATTGTGATGTCAATCATTAATATTCATTAAATATATTATTTACTGGTTAACAAATTTCTCCCTGAAAATCATATTTATTTTACTTTTTAAAATTACAACACATTTGCTTATGTTTTTAAAAAATTGTTTATATTTGTAAATATAGTTGATTCTCATTATTCACAGTAGCTACATTCTAGAAATTCATCATGAACACTGAATTAGCAAATACTGAATCATTGCCCGTAGGAGAAATAAATATAGGATTAAGCTCCTGTGAGCCTTTGATCACAACATTGACATCAACTAACCAATACGTAACTCTGCTTTTTGGTGTGTTTCTGTTTAAATATGTATTTTAAATATATACCATTGATTCATTAACATTGAAAATGATCAGTAACACTGTAACTCATGCCTGAACGTAGTTTATCTAACACATGTACCTTCCTCATTAGGCATATCACAGCTTTCTTAGGCTTAAGGACACTAAACAGCACTTTAGTTTGGGGGGCATTTTAAATAGCAAGATCACCAACAAAGAACACAGAAATGCAAAGAAAAAAAAAGTAGCACTAAATATACCATCTAAAGGACACTTGTTTACAATATGAGAGCTAAAACCAGAAGGCAGAGCATTGCTTGTTTCACCTTATCTGGGAACATGCCTGTCTGACAACAATTTCTTTTTCTATTGTACCTGTGCACATTCTGTGAATTACCAAAAGCCACCTCAAGTGTTGATTTTGGGGTTACAAAAAATTTTAGTACATAGGCAAATCTGCAAATATGGAATTCACAAATAATGAGTATCTACAGTATACTATCTGTCATGCGAGCTTTCCTCCTTCCTTTTTTGAAGAGTTTTCTTTAGACTTGAGATGAGTGACACATAATTATATGATTAATTATAGTATTTTTAGGAGCCCCTCCCCTAGGCCCTTCTTTTTTTTTTTTTTTTTTTTTAGAAAAAGAAGTTGCTAGTAAGACTATTCATTCTTTTGTAATTAATGATTATAACATCTCTATTTCAATTAGAGTGTTTTTGTTTTGTTTTTTTCTGAGATGGTGTCTCTCTCTGTTGCCCAGGCTGGAGTGCAGTGGCACAATCTCAGCTCACTGCAAGCTCTGCCTCCCAGGTTCACGCCATTCTCCTTCCTCAGCCTCCCAAGTAGCTGGGACTACAGGTGCCTGCCACCATGCCTGACTAATTTTTTGTATTTTTAGTAAAGACAGGGTTTCACTGTGTTAGGAAGGATGGTCTTGATCTCCTGACCTCATGATCTGCCCACCTCGGCCTCCCAAAGTGCTGGGATTACAGGTGTGAGCCACTGTGCCCAGCCTCCCCTAGGCCCTTCTTTATAGAAAAATCTGAAGCAAATATATTCTGCTAAAGATATTTCTTAATTTGATTCAGATTTTCCCTGGTTTTGAAAATAAAAATATTGGCAAATATGTTAGAAACTAATAAGACACGAATGGATATAAATATGCAAAAGCAGAACCAGTAATCACCTCATCTGCAGTATTATGGTGTTTTGGCTGATGCCTATCCCCTTCAGTCAGAGACAATTCATATAGCTTTCTATATAGCTACGGCATGTTATTAAAAAAAAGTGTTTATCACTCCAATAAGTAAGTATACCCATATTTTCCCTCTAAGAATGCATATCTTCATTAAATGCAATCTTTTATAAGCTGATAATATAGTAATAAAAATATACAAAAAATTGGAATGAAAATCAGCAATTTTCTTTTAGAATGAAGAAAATCAAAATAAAAATGAATAGTTTACTGAATTTTAAAGTTGCATAGAGAAAGAGTAGAAAAAGAGAAACCAAAGAATCAAGATACAGAAGGCTGAAAGTTTTATTATCCTATGTACATGACATTCTGGAAAGGCAAAACTATAGTGACAGAAATTAGAACCATTGACACAAACCCCTGACAGTGGTTGCCAGAGGTGGTGGATGGGGGAGTGATTAGTTACAAAGAAACACAAAGGAAGTTTTGGGCTTGATATAAATGAAAACAATGGTGTACTGAACAGTATTAAGATTAAGGACTTCTGTGCATCACATGAAACCACTAAAAATATAATGCAGTCCACAGAGTGGGAGAAGGTATTACAATACCTTCTTCTAACAGAGGAGTTATATTCAGGCCACCTAAAGAGCTCTGCTCAATAGCAAAAATGCTAAATACTTGAACAGTTTTTAAGTATAGCATAGCATATCCAAATGACCAATAAGCATATGGAAAGGTTCTAAATTGTACCAGTCATTAAGAAAATGCAAGTTAAATTGCATGAAAGCAACCACTAAAATTTTTTAATAAAATTTTAAAAATCATGGAAAATACCAAATGTGGGCAAGGATTTGAGCTACTGGAACTCTCTACTGTTTCACGGAAAGTTCAACCACTTTGTAAAACTATTTGGTGGTATCCACCAAAGTTGAATATATGCATACTCTATATTCCTACAATTCTACTCCTAGGTATATATCAGAATATATTCTATGTATATATTTACCATATAAATAATGTTCATCAACAGGCATTTCATCAACAGACACATATCAGAATGGTCATGGCACTACCAAGAGTAATACTCTAAAACTAGAAAATACTCAAGTGATCTTCAATAGTTGATTGGATACATAAATTATGCTGTTTATGTGATGATGGAATTCTACATAGCAATGAAAAGGAATTAACTACAACTATATGCAATATGATGTTTGAATTTTACAAGTATATTATTGAATGAAAGAAATTAGAACAAAAAGAGTACATCCTATAGGATTCCAAACAAACTTTTGTTTCCAGATGCAAGAGAAATAAAAATCACCCTTGTTGGAGTGGTGCTTAAAAGGGGTTACAAGGTATACTTCTAGAATTCCGGTAATGCTACATTTCATTATCTAATGGGTTCTTTATCTAGATTTTTTTTTTCATTTCTGGTGAAAATTTCTCAAGCTGTTTAATATGATTTCTATATATATCTGACTATATATTGTATTTCAATAAAAAGTTAAGAAAAATCGATTACTTATAGACAAATGGATATGTTCTGATAACTTAAAGACTTTAAAACTTTTAATATATTTGCTTTTTTTGTTTCTCCAAGATTAACTCAGACTTTTATCAAGCTTTTTTTCTATTTAAAGGCTTGGTTTTTACATAGCTGTTCGCAAGGTCCTGACTGCTCTGGTGTTGACGTATCTCTGGCTGTTTTGGCTCTCAGAAGGTCTTTTCTTTTGTTTTTGCTATTTCAAATGTCCTTGTCTTCTGGGTGCCCTTGTATTAAGGTGGAATGAACAGTCAGTATTTCCTCTTCAGTCTTCAATACTTTACCAAGCTTACTTAAACCTAAGACTGTTTTATGTGTGATTTAAGCTAATGCCCTTATTAAAAACTATGTTCCATTTGCTAACAAGCAAAAAGATTACCAACTCACAAGTACAAGTTTTCTAAAAAATTACATACCTTATATAGCTTAATCTCATGTTTGTTTCCAGTTAATTATGAGCCTCTCTATGATATGATGGCTGTGACACTAATCCTGTTCTAAATCCCTCAACAGGAGAGCCTCTGAAACTTGTGGAAATTCCCCATCCCTACCTCAACTTTACCTTACTAATTTTGCAAACAGCTGAAAATTACTACTTAATAAAGTTTTCTTATGATCTGTATTTTCACTGGGGATTTCACAGTCTTGTGTTTCAGAGACTATTTTTCAATAGATCAGCCTACTTTTATTTACTTTTGTCATACAGCAAACATAAATTAAAACATGCTTTATAAATATTTGATGCTAACAATTAATATTACTTGATCTGTCATTAAGAAAGCCAATTTCACACAAAATAGAGAAGGTAGTAATGTGCTTTTCTAGGTGTTAATTTATTTCCCATGCTGTGGATACTCACACCTGGGGCTTCTGGAGTTTTTACCTTATCACCTTACTATTTATCTCAGTCAAGTTTTTGCAAGGAGATGTACAATGTGGTGTGAGAAACTGATAATAGCTTCCCATTTCTTCTACACTAATGGTTTCCAAATGTTAGTTACATAAATTATACTGGGTTTAAAAGATTGTTTAAAAATGGATATCTCTATACCTCATTACTGGAGATATTTGCTCAGCAGCATTAAAGAGCAAATGTCACTTCTCTGAATCATTCCCTTATTTCCAAAGCAAAATTTTGGGGCACTTCCTGCTAGTGTTTATGCTGAAACTTGTACTAACTCTTCTGTGGCTTTTATGTTATTTTGTGTTTTCATCATTTGTCAACACAAGCCAGTTTCCTAGCATAACTATAAAACTTGTAGGGTAGGAAATAACCTTGAGAAAGTCACCCAACATGCATTTCAAGTTTAATAATGAATTCAATAGCTCATTTTTAAAGAAAATTATTATTTAGTTATGTATGTTATCGGAATTGGACTAGGTGCTGGGTTTAAATAAACTACTAGAACTCTGTCCCTGCCCTCTAGAACATAAAACTACCATTATAACTACAATTACTACCACCATTACATTACTACACTACTACTACTGCTATACTACTACTAATAGTAATGACCAAAAACAACACCACATCAGCAATAAGAAAAAGCATTTATGGAGTCATTATTATATGACTATTACTGTGAGCACTTTGATCAGCACAGCAACTTGAGTTGCGAACTACTAACCTTAATTTCCTCTTTAATAGAAGAGTGAATTAAGGCCAAGAAAGATTAACCATTTCCGGTTCCTCTAGTCATCTATTAGAGTATAATAAATACAATAAATTAAACATGGTAACTCAGCTAACTAATAGACATGACTAATTCACATAATTAGTAAAAATTAGTTATGTGACTGTCAGCCAAAAAACTATCAATATTACCTAATGGTGAGGGCAATAGGGATGGATCAAGAAAAGCTTTGCAAAGGATATGACTTAAAGAAAGTGCAACTAGTTATTTTCCAGAGAAGAGTTTAGGTGGTAATAGGGGAGGAGGGTATTGCATAGTGTTGAGAGAAAAAAAACTTATTAAGCCAAGGTGCTTAGGTAGAACCACATTTCATATAAAATTTGGGGAGCATGAGAATGAGAGAATGTGTACTCATACAGGAGTTGAAGGGAACTCGAAAGGGTGGTTTCAATAAAATGATGATGCAGATGATACTCACAATGGTTTATTTTCTAAAAATGAGATGTTGGTTCAGGGTTATAGTTTATAAATAGCTTTGGATAAAATATCTGTAAATCAATGGAGATTAAAAATGAACAGATATAATAATATTTTTCTCACATATTTAATCCTTAGGTGACAAAAAGTTCTCCATATTTAACAGAAAGAAAACCTTTAAAACTTTTAATAGAGATGTAATAAAAATTTTGTATCTAATCAATTTTGACCAAGCATAGTAACTTCGGCACCTGGAACATACTCTCTAAATCCATAATTGAACACATGATGTTTTAGTGCAGTAGGACTATAACTTTAATGCAGGACAGGCGAGTTCCAAAATTGGGGCTTAGCCCCAGAGAGCTCTTGGTTTCACCCAGGGAAGAATTCAAGGGCAAGCTGATGGTGTTAGATAGCAATCTTGTATTGAACAGTGCTGCTCCTTGTGAAACAGGCTAACTCATAGACAGTGGACCCAGAGTCCAAAACTTATGGGCTGTTAACAACTGTATTTATACCCACTTATACGTACTTTCAATTACATGCAAATTAAAAGGCAAATTGAGGAGTGGGTTATTTAGCACTTTCAAGGAAAAGGGCAATAATTTATGAGTCATTGCCAAGGAAAGGGATAATAACTTCCTGGTCACTGCCACAGCATTTTTAAGCTGTCATGGTGCTGGTGGGAGTCTTTTATGCTAATGAGAAATGCAAGCAACTAGGAATTACTTTCATCACCATCTGCTTGTTCCTGCCAGGATGTTTGTTTGTTTGTTTGTTTGTTTGTTTAACTTCATCCTGTCAGGACCAGGAAATAAGCCTTGCTGGTCTCCTACCTCAGTTTTGTCTGGGTTATATAACAGACCTAACAATTAGGAGTGTGAGGACAAAAAATGAAATTTTATTTACTGTTACTATTATTTTGTTTTTAAAAAATTTAAAGAGAAAACATCTTTAGTTCAGAAAAAATAACTACAAGAAAGTCTCCTTATTCATTAAAATATTTTATTCAGTTGTTAAATATCTTTAAAATATATCTGCAAAAAAATGTACTAACTTCTGTCATCTATTCCACAGCTGTTTTCTGCCAGTTGAAGGTCTATGAATGTAACAGTTCAAATTAAAATTGCTAATCCTAGATTTAAGGAAAAAAGACACTAGGAAAGAGCTTTCACATTTTAACTGGCACATAAGACTAAGAACAACTTATTCTGTCAAATAACAAAGCACCTTGCACATTTTTTTTCTTGTGGATGAATGAAAATGTTTCAGAGAGTGTTTAAAATCTTCTCATTTGCAACTAAAAGAAATGACTAAACATATCAGCATACAAGTATCTTGATAAAGAAATTTTCTTTGGAAAACTTTAACAATGGAAGAAGAGGAATGAATTTAATTAGAACTCAAGCCAAATGACCATCATACACAAAAGTGATCTAATGAGAATGTGTTAATATCCATCTTTGTTAAAAGTTAAGTTTGACACTTAAGTATACAAAAGTTAAAAAAAAATCTTGTAGGTAACTAAACTGCAGATCACCTGGGTCCCATATGGGCATGAATATAGGTGCTAAATTCAGTGCACCTAGCAAGAGGCTTTGCTTTATTACACTTCAGTAATTATTAGCAATGGTATTCTGATGAAATTAAGATCTACTTATTTACAAACATATGATTTTTTAATGGTATAGAGACTCCTTTGGAAATAGCTATTTCCTAAATTTATGCCTTTTTCTAAATGAAAAATTTTTTTCATTTTCTAAATGAAAAATTTAACCAATTTAAAAAAATTGGTTTAGCATACCAATTGCTTAGCCTCTTCATCTTCTAGTATCTTCGTCTTCTCTATCAATTCATTTGTTTCTTGATTCTTGTTATTACCTAATATTGCTTTTTCTTTTCTTTGATATAATAACTTGAAGCCCCTATTCTTTAGCCTCACCTTCCCATTCACCAACAGGTTGCATTAGTCATCCAGGGATTTCTGGAACTTACTTCCTGAACTTCTTTACTTCTTTCCACAAACCTTTACTCTCTTTCCTTTCCTGTTCACCCACACTCCATTAAAAACATTCTCAGGGCTTGTGTAACACTGTACTAGCTTAAGAACACTGGAGAAAATCTCAAAATTTCTCAGATTTATACAACTATGAAGTAATATTTTCCATCTCAATTCTGCCAATAATTGTGTTCTTCCATAGTTCTCCCTCTCCTGTTCTCTAGAGTGGCAAAACTGACTCTTTGGCTTCTGTAAGGTGTTTATTCCAAGTAAATCATAAATGCTTTCGATAATCTTCTAAATAAAATTAATATTTTCTTCTTTCCTGTTCTACTTCACTTACTAAGCTATATTTATTGTTGAGGTTTAAGTTTAAGCATCACTTTCTTTGTGCAGCCATTCCTGACTCTCTAATTAGTATTAGGTTAGTATTTCTTCCACGTTATCCTTCACCCATTATACCTCTTTTCATGCTGTACTTCGTTTTCTGACTTAATTGTACCTGTTCCTCAATATACTGCTATCAACATAGGAAGAATAAATGTCTCTCTTAAACTTAAAAATAATATATATTTTTCCAAAGTGCTATGATCTGAATGTGTCCCTCAATATTCATGAGTTGAACACTGCATCCACAATGAGACAGTGTTGGAAGGTAAGGCCTGATGAGAAGTGTATAAGTCATGAGAGTTTCACCCTCATGTATCAATTAAAGCTGCTGTAAAAACGGGCACACTGGAATAGATTCTCTCTCTCTTCTGTTCTTCTGCCATGCAGGGACACAAAGTTTATCTTTTTTTGCCCTTCCACCTTCTGCCACATGAGGACACAGTAAGAAGCATCCATGCCAGATACCAGTGCCATGATCTTGAACTTTCCAGCCTTCAGAACTGAGAGAGA